>NC_058080.1:747942911-748242911 GCF_014858855.1 Bufo gargarizans | reverse complement strand
CCGTCATGTGCAGTGTATACACGTGTGTGCAGTGACATGTAATGGAGGAGCACCAGCCTCTTATATCACAAGGTAAGAGCCTTCATGTGCAGTGTATACACGTGTGTGCAGTGACATGTAATGGAGGAGCACCAGCCTTTTATATCACAAGGTAAGAGCCTTCATGTGCAGTGACATGTAATGGAGGAGCACCAGCCTCTTATATAACAAGGTAAGACCCGTCATGTGCAGTGTATACACGTGTGTGCAGTGACATGTAATGGAGGACAACCAGCCTCTTATATCACAAGGTAAGAGCCGTCATGTGCAGTGTATACACGTGTGTGCAGTGACATGTAATGGAGGAGCACCAGCCTCTTATATCACAAGGTAAGAGCCATCATGTGCAGTGTATACACGTGTGTGCAGTGACATGTAATGGAGGAGCACCAGCCTCTTATATCACAAGGTAAGACCCGTCATGTGCAGTGTATACACGTGTGTGCAGTGACATGTAATGGAGGAGCACCAGCCTCTTATATCACAAGGTAAGAGCCGTCATGTGCAGTGTATACACGTGTGTGCAGTGACATGTAATGGAGGAGCACCAGCCTCTTATATCACAAGGTAAGAGCCGTCATGTGCAGTGTATACACGTGTGTGCAGTGACATGTAATGGAGGAGCACCAGCCTCTTATATCACAAGGTAAGAGCCGTCATGTGCAGTGTATACACGTGTGTGCAGTGACATGTAATGGAGAAGCACCCCAGCCTCTTAAATCACAGGGTAAGAGCCATCATGTGCAGTGTATACACGTGTGTGCAGTGACATGTAATGGAGGAGGTACACAAGTTTTGCATTTGCCTTATTAGTCAGACATATTGATGGGCTCCACTCACACAAAGGATTTTGGGAGGTTCCTGCTGGAGTAATTCTCCTCCAGGATCTGCTGGGGGTGTCCGGGGGCAGATGTCCCTCTTTGATGCAGTAGATGATTGGTGAGTTCTTCATCACTTCATTGGCCCAGTTACTAGGGAAGGGGATAAGAGGATCCGTCATCTGTCTCTCCCATTCCTGGATGATGGGTGGCTTCCTTTATTGTGCTAGGGATTCCACAACTTTTCTTCTAGGTCTTCCACCCTGGAGCTACGCTTCGTCCACCACAGTCTCTAAGATAGTGTTAGTCTTTTGTGGCTCGCTCTCTGGCCTCGGACCTGCAGTCACTCAGTGGCGCCTCCTGTGTTTCTCCTGCACCTCCACGGCTCGTTTCATTTAACAGCAGAAAACGGACACACATTTGACCAGGAATCTACTCTGCTCTCTGGCAGCCGTAGATTTCTTTGCCGCACAGAACTCCTGAAGATGCTCCAGAATCATTACCTACTAATAATTCTCCCACATCGTACACCAGCGGGGTTCACTATATAGACTGGTGTAAGATCAATCAGTCTTACTACAGCCTCCCTACTCTATATCACAGCACACCCAATGGCGCCAAAACATCCCCTTTTATAAACTCCTCCCAGGAATAGTGTAGGGTCAGTTATAAATGTTGTCACGTTCCCAACCGCCATCAGTGCCCCACACAGTGAAGAAACATTATGGCGTACAGGACATGACATAAGGTGGAATAGACAGAACGGGAGGTGGACAGATTCAAGCTCAGCAGACGACGGAGGGCAATGGGTAAAAGGAATCCCATAGTAACTACCTCAGATACAAGTCAGTCAGGATGGGAGCTACCTGCATCTTTCCCACTTCAGGGGAGGTAGAATACGGCTCAGGAGGAGGATTCTCACCATGTGAGGGAGTTAGGATCGATTCTTCTCACGTTCATTCAGTGTCTTTTTATGCTCAGGTGCCCATTGTAGTCCCTTTTAGTGGTGGACAGTGGGTCACATGATACGCTATTTAGCCATTAAAGGGCTAAATATGCTGGCAGAATGCGCGTTTGATTGCCAGATATGGTTGGGTTTTTCACCATTTTTAGCTACGTGTGTAATAAAAGTGGTGACTGGGTGTACAGCAGAATCCTGAACGTTGCCAGAGTATTATATACAATGCTTTATAAGGTTGGAATCATGTATACAGTTTTTTGTACTAAAGCCAGAAGTGGATTCAAAGTGAATGACTTATTGTATACCTCGAGTTCCTGCTGGATCCATTTCTAGCATAATAGGAATTTTATAAGTTTGGCTACTCTGTATTAAAAAAAATAATCAAATTTTTATCTTCTCAGAGAATCCCAGTAAGAATTCTAAGGAAAACTTCATGTTATCAATAAATTATAAAATAGAAGAGGAAGATATCATGCAGCTCTCTTCAGGAGAAAACAGGATTACCCTTAATATAGAGCCAAGATTTCAAAGTACAGATCTGTCATATAATCCCCCTTATCACGAGAAATCTTCTCCTGACCAATCACAGATTGTTACACCAAGTACAAGTGAGCAACGCAGTAAAAGAAATAGTAAAGAGTCCATAACGAAATCAAGTCTTTCTACACGCAGAAGAATTCAAACAGTGCAGAAACCATACTCGTGTTCTGAATGTGGGAAGTGCTTTTTGAAAAAAAAACATCTTATTATACATGAGAGGGATCACATAGGAGAGAAGCCATATTCATGTTCAGAATATGGGAAATGTTTTACAGATGAATCAAGTCATGTTAGACATGACAGAATTCACACAGGAGAGAAGTCATATTCGTGTACAGAATATAAGATATGTTTTATAGATGAATCAAGTCTTGTTAGACATGAAAGAATTCACACAGGAGCTAAGCCATACTCATGTTCAGAATGTGGGAAATGCTTTAAATATAAATCACGTCTTGTTAAACATGAGAGAAGTCACACAGGAGAGAAACCATATTCATGTTCAGAATGTTCGAAACGTTTTACACAAAAATCACATCTTGTTAAACATTGTAGAAGTCACACAGGAGAGAAGCCATATTCATGTTCAGAATGCGGGAAATGTTTTACAAATAAATCAAGTCTTGTTACACATATTAGAATTCACACAGGAGAGAAACCATATTCATGTTCAGAATGTGGGAAAGGTTTTATAGATAAATCACATCTTGTTAAACATGAGAGAAATCACACAGGACAGAAACCATATTCATGTTCAGAATGTGGGAAATGTTTTACAGATAAATCAATTCTTGTTAGACATAAGAGAATTCATGCAGGAGAGAAGCCATATTCATGTTCAGAATGTGGAAAATATTTTACATATGAATCAAGTCTTGTTAGACATGAGAGAATTCACACAGGAGAGAAGCCATATTCATGTTCAGAATGTGGGAAGTGCTTTACAGTAAAATCACTTCTTGTTACACATCAAAGAATTCACACAGGAGAGAAGCCATATTCATGTTCAGAATGTGGAAAATGTTTTACAGAGAAATCATGTCTTGTTAAGCATGAGATACGTCACAAAGGAGAAAAGCCATATTCATGTTTAGAATGTGGAAAATGTTTTACGCAAAAATCATATCTTGATACACATAACAGAAGTCACACAGGAGAAAAGCCATATTCATGTTCACAATGTGGAAAATGTTTTGCACAAAAAGCACAACTTGTTAAACATGACAGAAGTCACACAGGAGATAAGCCATATTCATGTTCAGAATGTGGGAAATGTTTTACAGATAAATCGCATGTTGTTAGACATGAGAAAATTCATAGAGGAGAGAAGCCATATTCATGTTCAGAATGTGGAAAATGTTTTACAGAGAAATCCAATCTTGTTAAACATAAGAGTTGTCATAAAGGAGAAAAGCCATATTCATGTTCAGAATGTGGAAAATGTTTTACACAGAAATCACATCTTCTTAAACATGACAGAAGTCACACAGGAGAGAAGCCTTATTCGTGTTCAGAATGTGGGAAATTGTTTACACAAAAATCACATCTTCTTAAACATGACAGTAGTCACACAGGGGAGAAGCCATATTCATGTTCAAAATGTGGTAAATGTTTTATAGATAAATCACACCTTGTAAGACATGAGAAAATTCACACAGGAGAGAATCCATATTCATGTTCAGCATGTGGATAATAGTTTACAGATCAATCAAGTCTTGTTAGACATGAGAGAATTTACAAAGGAAAGAAGCCATATTTAGTACGTTTTGTTAGACATAGGAAAATGCACAAGAGCAACAGTTATATAGCTGTATACAGTAAATCCAAAGAATATCTTTGTGGGATTCACGTGTTTCATTTCAGGTTGTATATTTGGATTTAAAAGCTCCATTGATACCATGTGATTGCTTCTAGGAATCATCTAATAAATTCTGTATAGAAAGATATGTATTTTTAATGACATATTTTAAGTCTTACAGTTAAAGGGGTTCTCTGGGATTTTCATATTGATTGCCTTTCCTCAGGATAGGTTATCAATAGGAGATCAGCTGTATGAAGAGGCCACAGTGGTTCATGAGTGCTTAGGCCTCTTCCTAGGCCATGTGACATTACATTCATCAGTTGTATGGCTTAGGGGCAATTCTGCCCCATTAAAGTGAATGGGGCCCAGCTGCGGTACCAAACACAGCCATTATCCAATGGATGACACTGTGTTTGGTAAGCTATGAGGGAGCCGTGGTGCCCACTAGAGCTCCTGTGAGCACCACGGGTTTCTCAAACAGCTGATCAGGAAGGGTGCCGTGAGTCTGGCCCCTGCTGATCTCATATTGATGACCTATCCTGAGAATATGCCATCAATATGAAAATCCCAAAGAACATATTTTTAAAGTTGTATTCTTATCTCAGATATTTATTGCATATCCACAGGCTGAGAGGGGTAGCCTGCTTTACACATACCAAAGCTCACTGTACTACGCTGTTTCTTCAACTCCCATTCACAACTATGGGCATCACAACTGTAGGGCAGGTACTTTGGCTGTTTTTGTAAACCGAACCAGATCTTTTAGTTTGTATATGGTTGCCAGTGGGATAATGTCAGAGGACCCCCATTCTAGAGACAGACACAGATCCTAGACGTGGGACTCACATCTCAGATATGCCATACATGTCTGAAATGAGAATTCTTTGCTGTTTTAATTATATTGAAGATAAAGTAATGTATCATTGCCGTGAAGTGAAATCATGTGTGACTATCTACTGTTCTGACTTGCTCCATGTGTTTCCACCTGAAGCTTTGTTCAAGGAATAATTCAGATTTAGGACACTCAGTGTTCCCCAAGGTTTTCTGTAAGTATATTTTTAATTTAACAGAAAACCACTTTGGAACCGTTAGATTTTGAAAAATAAAATAAAATAAAAACTAGGTGGGTTAGAGTAACAAAAAAGTGTCTTTTACAGAGGTCCTTTTCACTTCTGATCTTCTTAGAGTCTAAACTTACAAAGTCTCTGGTGCTTTAAAACATAGGGATCTTGATCTTGACTAACAATTTTTTTAGAACTCACAAATATCAGTCATTTCTCAATTTCTTGATGTTCTGTGCACCTTACTGCATGGTCCTTTTGTGCCACAACACATATGTGTTTTCCAGCAGATCCCTTTACAACTTTTTCTATCACAGTCCCCTCCTTTCTGTGTCTTGATATGTGGGGGATTGCAGGTGTAATCACAATCTTGAGTGCAGGTTTCAGATCCTCTTTTCAGTGGTTGTAGGACAATCCATAACCTTGTCTCTGGGAGGAGCTTTGGCACTGGAGCCTTTTCCCATCCCTGGTCTGGAGGCCATTGTATTAAGTCATTGCCTCTGCTGGTTGATTGGTGTACTGCAGGAAGTCTTGGGCAGATGATTACCTTTGTCATCCACTCTTGGACAACAGTCGTGTGAGCAAGGCCTTTTTCAGCAAGGCAAACCAGTGGTTGAAGTCTTTTCTTTTTGGGCAGCACATGTCACCATACGCTGTCTTACCACACCTGGTGTTAATATGGTCAGCACCTGGGCATTGCTGAGGTTGTCAGTCCTGATTCTGCTAAACAGCTGATGGTTTTAAATTATTATTATTTTCTCACCACCCCTGCATCAGATGGATTAAACAAAACAAACAAAAGTCCTTCAAACCTTTGTCGGTCCAACACTGCAGTTAACAATTTTCCAATGGAACCATAGAGCTCCTCTGCCAAAGTAAAATAAACTTTTCTAAACCCTAAAACTCATCTAATTATCTCTATAGTGAGATCAATATTTGACTTAATGTGTAACAAAGTATGTACTGTACATCATAGTAGTCTTCATCTTTGATCTTCAACACATTAGATGAACAATAGCAATAAATATTGTTCAATTGTCTTCTGTTCTAATACATTTGCATATTCATTGAAAAATTACAATGTAAACATAATAAAAAGATACTTTTGTTGGTATCGTCCTCAATATAAACCCTTTAACCAATAAAATCAGTTTAAACATATGCCTTTGATTGTCAACCATAAAACTGAACACCATTAATATTGTATGTATTCAGGCACAGTGTTGTATTTTGGTTTACCCTGCACTTAATGCCCTTTGGTATTTTTGGTTTGAAGATGTACCCAGCTTTTCTGGATGTTGAAACATATAGTCTTTTTCCATGAGGGCACACACCAGAAACCTTTATACATTCACAAAGGACTTCTTCTCTTTCTATAACATCCGACCTCTTCTCCTCCCTACCCTCTAGGTGATTTAAGTCCACTGGTCAGGTGGTGAGAGCCTTCCTCTTCTAGTCAGTCTACCCTTAACCAGTCATCAAGACAGATCTCTGGTGTCAGTAGAACATTCAACATGTAACAGTCAACATATAACAATACAAACAAAGAAACAAACAAATCTGACAATACAGACATGACAAGATAGACTTTTAACTCAATACATTTTGGTGTCAATAAAAAAATAAAAATTTACCAAGAGATTCAAATCTCCATTTTTTGAAAGCTTGTGAAAATCAGTTTTAAATAACGTGAGGGTGTAGTTTCTAAGTTGAGGTCATATATGGGTGGTTTCCAATATATAAGCCCCACAAAGTGACTTCATAACTGAACTGGTCCTTAAAAAAGTGCGTTTAGGAAATGTTTCTTAAAAATTGACTTGAATTTTTCACTACCATGAAGTACATTGTATCGCGAGAAAACAATTTCAGAATGGCTTGGATAAGTAAAAGCATTCCAAAGTTATTACCACAAATTTCCAAAAAACAGTCTGGTCCTTAAAGACTACTAGCTGAAGGACCCGGCTTCGCTCGGGTATATTTGATCTATTTCATTTAATGTTTGTGTGTGTAGTTAAAAGATATCGACAGTATCCACTATAACAGTGACATCTACAGCACACCGCCCCTTAACACTGCCCCCCCCCCACAATGCCCCGTTTCTTAAAATTGGACCTCCACAGCAGCCCACCCCCTTAACTTTGACCTTTACAACATTTTTTCAATCCCTGTCGGCTGAGGAGTGGGAGAGGGGGGCTATAACTGAATCAGGGGCGTGGCCTAGCGGGACCTGGAAGTTGATTTTTAACTTCATTTTTTCAATCCCCGTCGGCTAAGGAGTGGGAGGGGTGTGGCCTAACTGGATCAGGGCATGGCTTAGTGGAACCTGGGGGTGGGGTTTTAAGTTCGTCTTTTGAGGGTGGACACCTTCCTGCAAGAGTGACGCCCCTCTGGGCACCTTACTGGTTCATTTGCATACCAAATAAACTGGATTTTCAGAGGATAAAAACATCTATTGCAACAAAGGCTCATCTTGAAATAAGGTACTAAGTGCTATTAGGCCATGGCTTTACTTCAATAGCAATTATCCTGGTGACAGATTTCCTTTAAAGCTGACCTATAGCAGTGAAGATAAATGGCTTGGTTGTTATGGAAACCTGGAGTAAACCTGTATGTGGAGGCTGGAGGACCTGTGAGTTTCTATTGGCTGATAAGGGTCATGTGACCAAGCTTCTATTGGCTAATGCATTTTTTTGGGAATATCTCAGGAAAGGTACGTCCTAGAGAGCTGAGACTCTGTTCTAAAGCCTTCCCGGACACCTGATGTACCGGTGTGCCAAATTTCGTGATTGTAAATGCAACGGTGCGGATTCCTTTAGCGGACATACACATACACTCAGCTTTATATATTAGATGTACACCTTTGGGGGCAATTATTTTTAGTACTGCAGTGTACTTATTTTGAGCTAAAAATCTTTTTTTCAATTGGTCTTTATGAAAAATATGAAATTCTTTTCTCTGTACAGAGCTGACATGCTCTAGTAGCAGCCTTTGGATTTTCTCTCTTTTCCATCAGACCAGGAGCTGACGGCTCCTTATCTCTGCTCTCTGACATTATAAACACTCATCATAGCTCAGTTCTTATCTTAATGATAAGAATGTGGCTTAAATAAGTGTTTATGACCTCTCACTAGTTTAGAGATAAGAGTTTTTAGATGACCAGCACAAAGTGAAAGTGAAAGCACCAGTCAAACAGCTAGAAAAACAATTAACCCTTTGTGACAGAATGGCTAAATATTTTTATTAAAGGCCAACTGAAAATATGATTTTTAGAAAAAAATTGCCTCTCAAAATGTACATAGCCTTTATGGTGAAAAATGGCAAGGTCCTTAAGGGGTTAAATACAAACTGCACTGACAACTTTGTTAAACATACATCAAATTCTTCTTGGCTACAACTTCACACATTCAGAAATAACTACTAACTACTGACTACTCAAAGCCACATCCATCCCCGTCTTTCTCTTACTATCAATGAATGATTTATGGTTGCAACACTGCTTTCAGCTACAAGTCCCTTCTGTGTGATATCCCTGAAACTATACAACCCACCCAGCTTTCCTGGAAACATATATACATACCACACCCAGAACTGACAATGATCTTTATAGCCTATTTCTGCCATTATTTGCCACCATCTTCCGGTCTTCATTCCGTAATCAAACCTGATAGACACAATTAAAAACATTCTTTTTGTTAAAACCGAAAAGATATCACAAATGCTTTAATCGCTTTAAATGCCATGTGGTCTTAACTGTTATACAAGTATGATGCTAATATACAGTGCCTTGCAAAAGTATTAACCCCCCTTGACTTTTTTCGTATTTTGGTGCCTCACAACCTGGAATGAACATGGATTGTTTAAGGATTTGCATTATTTAATTTACAGAACATGCCCACAACCTTAAAGATGTTTTTTTTTTTTTTTTTATTATGAAGCAAACAAAAAATAGGACAAAATAACAGAAAAATTCAATGTGCATAACTATTCACCCCCTAAGTCAATACTTTGTAGAGCCACCTTTTGGGGCAATCACAGTCGCTTTGGATAAGTCTCTATGAGTTTGCCACATCTTATCACTGGGATTTTTGCCCATTCCTCCTTGCAAAACTGCTCCAGCTCCTTTAAGTTGGATGGTTTGCGCTTCTAAACAGCAATCTTTAAGTCTGACCACAGATTTTCTATTGGATTGAGATGTGGGCTTTGACTAGGCCATTCCAACACATTTACTGTCATGCCCGGCTCTGACTATGTGCGGAGGTCGGCCAGAATAGCAGCACGTGTTTAGTGTTTGTTTTGGAGTCGTGCTGGATCCGCCTCCCATCAGGTGCACTGGGTGGGGTCATTAGTTTAAATGGCTCTCAATTCCAGTGCTCTGAGCGGGTTATAGAAATCAGTCTGGCCTAGGAAGCAAGCAAGGAAGGAAGGTTTTCTGTCCCAGCTCTGATAAGATAAGTGTGGTTTCTGTTTTTGTTGTTTGCTGTTTTAGTTTTGTTTGTGTCATCTCTCCCTTCCAGGTTCTGTGCGAGCAGGCTGCTCCTATTTCCCCTTTTCACCATCTCAGGGAATTTAGGGTGTATTAGCCCAGGCACGAGGACACAGCATTCCTACCACCAAGGTCTGCCAGTGGGCTGAGCAGTGCAGGGAGAGGGTCAGGGATTAGCTAGGAGGTGACCCTTCCCCTGCTTCTCGCTCAGAGCCTGGTTGTTGGTTTTTCTGTGTGTCTGAGTGCTTGTCCGCTGTGACATTTACATGTTTCCCCTTAAACCATTCAAGTGTTGCTTCAGCAGTGTCCTGCTGGAAGGTGAACCTCCGTCCTAGCCTCAGATCACGCACAGAGTGGTACAGGTTTTGCTCAAGAATATCCCTGTATTTAGCACCATCCATCTTTCCTTCAACTCTGACCAGTTTCCCAGTCCCATTCCCCCAGCATGATGCTGCCACCACCATGTCTCACAGTGGGGATGGTGTTCTTCGGGTGATCTGATGTGTTGGGTTTGCGCCAGACATAACGTTTTCTTTGATGGCCGAAAAGTTTAATTTTAGTCTCATCAGACCAAAGCACCTTCCTCCATACATTTTGGGAGTCTCCCACCTGCCTCTTAACAAACTTACAACATGCCTTTTTGTTTTTAACGGAAAGTAATGGCTTTCTTCTGGCCTGTAACAATCCTACAGGCTCACCTGAGTCAGAGGACAGCTGGCTGGATGTAGGAGTGGAGCCCAGTGGCAAGGACCGCAGGCAGGTAGTAGGTGCAGGAAGTCTGGCAGAGGCGTAGTCGGTTGGCAGGCGATGGGTCAGGGCAGGCGGCAGTAAGTGTGGTCAGACAATCTGAATGGGCAACGGTGGTCGCAGTTCAATAGGTAGGGACAAGCAGAAGAGTAGTCGGTAGTCAATTCCTGGTCAGCAGTGGACAATAGTAGCAAGAGCAGCAGATAAGGAGAAGCTTGATCAAGGATCAGGAGCTCAATAATCAACAAGCTGGAGTGCAAGGGGCTGAACTTATATAGGGAAGTACCAGGTGTGGGGAATCAAGGGTGATGAGCAAGGCTTGGCAAGACTGAGGTTAAATAATAGGCTTCAGGGAGGAATGTCCTGAGAGGACGGTAGCCTAGTAAGCAGGGCTACCGCCTGGGATGTGGCTGGTCACAGGTTCGAATCCTGACAGTACTCCCCTCCTTCCAAGGTGACCTCCGGGCACCGCAGGGGCAGGTTACCGGGGTGCCGTTCGTGGAACTCTTTTACCAGTCTGGGGGCGTGGACGTTTTCTTCTGGCTCCCAGGAGTTATCCTCGGGAGGGTAACCCTCCCACCCAATTAGGTATTGTAGTCTTCCCCGGTGGATCCTGGAGTCGAGGATCTTTGCGACAGCGTATTCTTCTTCACCCTGTACCCTCTCGGGTGGTGGAGGGAGCGAGTGGCGGCCTGTGAAGGTATTCTCCACGTATGGCTTGAGGAGGGAGCAATGGAAGACAGGGTGCACCCTAATGGAGTCCGGAAGGTCGAGCCAGAACGTGACCTCGTTGATTTGTGCGGTGATCCGGAACAGACCCATGTATCTTTGGGCCAACTTTTTGGAGGGGACCTTCAATCTGAGGTTCCTGGTGGACAGCCACACCTTGTCTCCCACATGGAGGCCCGGGGTGGGTTTGCGACGTCTGTCTGCTCCCTGTTTAAAGCGCCTCTGGGCGAGCTGGAGGTTGTCTATAATGTTCTTTTGTGCCTCCTGTAGGGTTGTTAGGCGTTCGGCCACTGCTGGGAGGGTGGAGGCGACGGGTAGGTGGGGAATGAATACCGGGTGCGAGCCTGTGTTAGAAAAGAAGGGGCTGTGCTTGGTTGAGCTGTGCTCAGCATTGTAGTAGGCGAACTCGGCCGTGGGGAGATGGTCAAGCCAGTCATCCTCCAGGTGGGAGCTGAAACAGCGTAGGTAGGTGAGGATTGATAGTAATCAGCTGTTGGTGGGCGATTCCATCATAAGAGGTGTGAAGTTTGAGGAGAATGGTGTTGTGAGATGTCTCCCTGGTGCTACCGCTAGCAGGGATAGACGACGGATCCTTAATATTGTTAGGCAAGCAAAGCAGGAACGGGAAGTGGATGTTATTCTCCATCTTGGGACAAACGATCTGGCTTGCAATGAGGTTTCAAAGGTGAAAGAAGCTTTTCACACACTTGGAAAGGATATACGGGAGGTTGCATCAACTGTTTCATTCTCTGCCTGTGCATAACCTTCAGCATGACAGGAAGATGCGCATTAAGGAATTCAATGTATGGCTTGGTGAATGGTGTCTGAACCAAGGGTTTGGCTTTGTGTCTCATGTTAGCTCTTGTTGGAATGGAAAAGAACTGTACAAAAAAGATGGTTTGCATCTTTCTCTCAAGGGAACGAATGTCCTCGGTGAACAGTTCCAAGTATTTGCTAAGAAGCATTTAAACTAGGAAAGGGGGGCAAAAGAGTGATAATACAGCAGTCCAACTGCCCCCCGGAACAATGCCAGAAGAGGCCAGTAGCACAAAAGGTTAAGAAATGACAAGCTCAGGAGTCTTGTCTACAAATGCTCGCAGTCTAGGGAATAAGATCAATGAACTTGAGGCTATAATGGCATCTGAGAATATAGATGTAGTGGCTGTTACTGAGACGTGGTTCAAGGGGAGTAATGACTGGAATATATCAATGCCAGGGTTCTCTCTATACAGGAAAGACAGAGAAGGCAAGAAGGGGGAGGGGTGGCCCTGTATGTGAAAGATAGCATAAAATCTAATTTGATACAAGTTAGCGAGAACAATTTAGAGTCAGTTTGGGTTAACTTGCAGCTTGATAATCATAAGGTAACTCGTGTAGGTGTGATATATAGACCACCTATCCAAGTCAAAGAATTAGATGATCTACTAGTTGAGGAAATAGCTAAAATGACATTGAAGGGGGAAGTTATCATTATGGGAGACTTCAATCTTCCAGATGTAAACTGGAAAACCAAAATAGCTAGTTCTGCCAGGAGTACAGATATTCTAAATTCCCTACTGGGATTATCTCTACAGCAAGTAGTGGAGGAGCCAACCCGGAAGGAGGCCATTTTAGATTTAGTATTCACAAATGGGAATTTGGTATCTGATATTACTGTAGGGGAAAGCTTGGGATCTAGTGATCACCAGTCAGTGTGGTTTACTATAAGTACAGTGACTGAGTCACACCACACAAAAACAAAAGTTTTAGATTTTAGAAAAACTGACTTTTCTAAAATTAGATTAGTGGTATACAAGTCCCTATCAGACTGGAACAGTTTCATTGGAGTCCAGGAGAAATGGGACTACTTAAAAGTGGCACTATTGAAGGCAACAGAAAATTGCATTAGGCTTGTCAGTAAAAGCAAAAAAAGGAAGAGACCACTGTGGTACTCAGCAGAAGTGGCCAAAATCATTAAAAACAAAAAGATAGCATTTAGGAATTATAAAAAAAAAACAAAACGAGGATGACAGGCAAATTTATAAGATTAGGCAGAGAGAGGCCAAACAAGTTATAAGAGCTTCTAAAGCACAGGCAGAAGAGAAATTAGCTCAGTCATGGAAAAAAGGCGATAAGGCATTCTTCAGATACATAAATAAAAAAAGGAAACTAAAACAAGGAATTACCAAATTAAACTTTACAGAGGAAGAGGTTCTAAGTCAAATGTCTAAAATTAATACAAATAAGTCACAGGGGCCTGATGGGATACACCCAAAGCTATTAAAAGAGCTCAGCGGTGAACTAGCAAAACCATTAACAGATTTATTTAACCAATCACTGGCAACAGGAGTCGTCCCAGAAGATTGGAAATTAGCAAATGTTGTGCCCATTCACAAGAAAGGTAGTAGGGAGGAATCGGGCCACTATAGGCCAGTAAGCCTGACATCAATAGTGGGGAAATTAATGGAAACCATACTTAAGGAGAGGATTGTGGAACATCTAAAATCCCATGGATTGAAAGATGAAAAACAGCATGGGTTTACTTCAGGGAGATCATGTCAAACTAATCTTATTGATTTTTTTGATTGGGTGACTAAAATAATAGATGGAGGAGGTGCAGTAGACATCGCTTATCTAGACTTTAGTAAGGCTTTTGATACTGTCCCACATAGAAGGCTTATCAATAAAGTGCAGTCTTTGGGCTTGGACTCCCATATTGTTGAATGGATTAGGCAGTGGCTGAGGGACAGGCAACAGAGGGTTGTAGTCAATGGAGTATATTCAGACCAAGGTCTTGTTACCAGTGGGGTACCTCAGGGATCTGTTCTGGGACCCATATTATTTAATATCTTTATCAGCGAAATTGCAGAAGGCCTCAATGGTAAGGTGTGTCTTTTTGCTGATGACACAAAGATTTGTAACAGGGTTGATGTTCCTGGAGGGATACACCAAATGGAAAAGGACTTAGGAAAACTAGAGGAATGGTCAAAAATCTGGCAACTAAAATTTAATGTTGATAGGTGCAAGATAATGCACCTGGGACGTAAAAACCCAAGAGCAGAATATAAAATCAGTGATACAGTCCTAATCTCAGTATCTGAGGAAAGGGATTTAGGGATCATTATTTCAGAAGACTTAAAGGTAGGCAGACAATGTCATAGAGCAGCAGGAAATGCTAGCAGAATGCTTGGGTGTATAGGGAGAGGAATTACCAGTAGAAAGAGGGAGGCGCTCATGCCGCTCTACAGAGCACTAGTGAGACCTCATTTGGAGTATTGTGCTCAGTACTGGAGACCATATCTCCAGAAGGATATTGATACTTTGGAGAGAGTTCAGAGAAGAGCTACTAAACTGGTACATGGATTGCAGAATAAAACTTACCAGGAAAGATTAAAGGACCTTAACATGTATAGCTTGGAAGAAAGACGAGACAGAGGGGATATGATAGAAACTTTTAAATACATAAAGGGAATCAACAAGGTAAAAGAGGAGAGAATATTTAAAAGAAGAAAAACTGCTACAAGAGGACATAGTTTTACATTAGAGGGACAAAGGTTTAAAAGTAATATCAGGAAGTATTACTTTACTGAGAGAGTAGTGGATGCATGGAATAGCCTTCCTGCAGAAGTGGTAGCTGCCAATACAGTGGAGGAGTTTAAGCATGCATGGGATAGGCATAAGGCCATCCTTCATATAAGATAGGGCCAGGGGCTATCCATAGTATTTAGTATATTGGGCAGACTAGATGGGCCAAATGGTTCTTATCTGCTGACACATTCTATGTTTCTATGTTACTGCTCTAGGGTCTGATTAGTTCTCTCCGTCTGCCTGTTTGACTGAGGGTGGAAAGCGGAGGACAGGTTCACTTTAACCCTGAGCGCCAGGCAGAAGTTCTTCCAGAACTTTGAGGCAAATTATACGCCTTGGTCGGAGACCACGTCGTCTGGGATCCCATACAGCCTGAAGACCTCTCTGAGAATAAGATCGTCCGTCTGTTTGGCGGTGGGTAGGCCTTTGTAGGGGATGAAATGGGCCATCTTGGTGAGGCGGTCGACCACGACCAGGGTGGTGTTCATCCCTTTTGAAGGAGGAAGGTCTACCACAAAGTCCATGGAGATCGAGCCCCAGGGGCGGGAGGGAATCGTGAGGGGTTGTAACAGACCCACGGGAGAGGAATGAGGAGTCTTATTGCGGGCACAGACCGTGCACGAGGAGATGTACCTCTTGATGTCCTCCTTGTAAGTTGGCCATCAGAAGCAGCGGGAGAGAAGCTCCTGGGTCTTTCTTGTGCCCAAATGGCCGATCAGCTTAGAATCATGGTTGAGTTTGAGCACTTCGAGCCATGCGATTTCTGGTACATATAGTTGTAGGTCCTGATGAAACCAATGACCGGTCTTAAACATAAGGCTGACATTCCTTGTGGGGTGGGCGAGGAAGGGGTCATTTTCGTATCCTTCTTGGATTGTCCCCAGGAGTTCTTTAGAGCAGGTGGCCCCTACAACCCCTCTTTTGGGTAGGATGTTGTTTTGGCCCTTGTTACTCTGTGAGGGCTCGGAAAACATTCTGGAGAGGGCGTCAGCCTTGCATTTTTTGTGATCCGGGGAGATAGGTGATGAGAAAGTTGAAGCGGGAAAAGAATAGGCTCCATCTGGCCTGTCTGGCTGAGAGTCTCTTAGCGAGTTCTTCTCGGAGGGGGACATCTGGCGGGAGAAATATGCGCACGGGTGTAAAAGCATCTTCTCCCCTGTCCGTTGTGACAGAACTGCCCCCACCGCGGAGTCTGATGCATCCACTTCGACTGTAAATGGCAGCTCGGGGTTTGGGTGGATCAGGATTGGAGAAGAAGTAAAGAGAAGTTTCAACTTGGTGAAGGCCTCCTGGGCCTCGGGTATCCAGGAGAAGGGGACTGCCTTCTTGGTGAGTTGGGTGATTGGTGCTATGACCTTGGAGAAGTTCCGGATAAACTTCCGATAGAAGTTGGCGAAGCCAATGAATCTTTGTGTCTCCTTCTCGTTTCTCGGAACGGGCCAGTTCATCACGGCTTGGACCCATACTTAGGCCATCTGGGGAGATGATGTATCCGAGGAACTGAGTGGTGGTTCGCTCAAACTCGCATTTCTCTAGCTTGATATAGAGAGAGTCTCTGTAGTACCCTGCGGACATGTTCGCGGTGCTGCTCGAGGTCTTTAGAGAAGATCAAGATGTCGTCCAGGTAAACGACTACAAACAGATCCAGCATGTCCCTGAGGACGTCGTTAATGAAGTGCTGGAAGGTGGCGGGAGCATTGCAGAGTCCGAAAGGCATGACCAGGTACTCGAAGTGACCATAACGTGTCCGGAAGGCACTCTTCCATTCGTCCCCAGGGCGGATTCGGACGAGGTTGTAGGCCCCTCGAAGGTCGAGTTTAGTGAAGATCTTCGCTGCCCGTAGTCTCTCTTGTGGAGTTCTGAAATCAGTGGGAGCGGGTACAGTTTTTTTTTACGGTTATGTCGTTAAGCTTTCTGTAGTCTACGCAGGGAGGAGTCTTTTTTCTCTATGAAGAAAAAGGGGGCTCCTGCGGGGGAGGTAGAGGGCCGGATGAACCCCTTCCTCAGGTCCTCGTTCAGGTACTCTTTCAGAGCCTTGAATTCAGGCTCTGAGAGGGGGTAGATACTGCCAAAGGGTATTTCGGCCCCGGGCAGCAGTTCTATAGGGCAGTCGTAGGGTCGGTGTGGTGGCAGCTTGTCTGCGTTTTTCTTGTCGCAGACATCCTGGAACTCGCCATATTGAGAGGGTAGCAGATCCTTGACAGATAGTTTTGAGATGGTGGTGTCTTTGTGTGGAAGGACGGGTTTGTGGGAGCAATTTAGCGAGCAGAACTAGGACGGGAACCGTATGCAGCGGGTTTCCCAGTCCACCGAGGGGTTGTGGGTGGCCAACCATGGGATACCCAAGATCACCGGGAACTTCGGGGAGGCGATCAGCGAGAAGTGGAACTTCTCGCGGTGATCGGGTTCTGTGAGGAGTTGTAGTTTGTTGGTCTCGTGAGTGGCTGGCCCCGAGGAGAGTGGGGATCCGTCGACGGTTTCCAGGTCAACGGGGGCTGCCTTAATTTTCAGTGGAATGTTCTTTTTGCGGGCGAAGGTTAGGTCCATGAAGTTGCCTCCTGCACCGGAGTCTAACATTGCTGAACAGGGGAGTTGTCGCCCCTCAATGTCGATGAGGATGGGGACGATGAAGTGGGATCTATGGGCCACCATGTTGTTATTTTCAGGGGCTGCTGGCGGGGTTGGAGTCTGTGGTTGCTCCTTTAGTTCTGTGATGGCAATAGTTTTTCGGATCTTATTAGGACATTTGATGGCAAAATGACCCGGCTCCCCACAGTAGAGGCAGAGGTTTTCGGCCAGCCGTCTCTCCTTCTCAACTGTGGATAGAGACCTACGTAGAGCATCGACCTGCATAGGTGGAGGAGAAGGACCAGAGTCTTTCTTTCTTCCTCTCGGAGAGTCTTTGATCTATCCGGATGCACAACTGAATGAAGTCATCCAGATCGTCTGGGGCCTCAACTCTGGCGAGTTCGTCCTTTATTAATTCGGACAGGCCTCGTGCCGCTAGCCATGTAGTCGCGCCTCGGCTGTCGCACAGCGGTTGGGGTTATCGAAGACTTGGCTCATGGCGGTGATGAAGTTGTTTAGGTTGTCCAGGAGCTGACTGTTAGTCTCCACGTATGGAGATGCCCATGCTAATGCTTCATCCATCAGATTGACCATGAATAGCACCTTCTTTTTCTCGGTGGTGAAGGGGGCCTGGTACATCTGAAAATAGAAGCGGCATTGGTTTAGAAACCCCGGATACTGGCGTCTGTCGCCGCCGAATCTTGATGGGAGTGGCATGCGGGTGTCTGCGGCCACGCCGCGAATGTCCAGGAGTTGCCTCTGTAATTCAATAATCTCCTTCTGTTGGCATTGGACTACGCTTTGGAGCTGGGCAAATTTCTCCTGATACGTAGTACCAAATTCTTGAAGTTCGGTGACCTGCTTACGCAGACGGCCATTGCGGACTCCATAGTGTGGCTGATTATTCTGTAACAATCCTACAGGCTCACCTGAGTCAGAGGACAGCTGGCTGGATGTAGGAGTGGAGCCCAGTGGCAAGGACCGCAGGCAGGTAGTAGGTGCAGGAAGTCTGGCAGAGGCGTAGTCGGTTGGCAGGCGATGGGTCAGGGCAGGCGGCAGTAAGCGTGGTCAGACAATCCGGATGGGCAACGGTGGTAGCAGTTCAATAGGTAGGGACAAGCAGAAGAGTAGTCAGTAGTCAATTCCTGGTCAGCAGTGGACTTACAATAGTAGCAAGAGCAGCAGATACGGAGAAGCTTGATCAAGGCTCAGGAGCTCAATAATCAGCAAGCTGGAGTGCAAGGGGCTGAACTTATATAGGGAAGTACAAACCGGATTCCAAATAAGTTGGGACACTAAACAAATTGTGAATAAAAACTGAATGCAATGATGTGGAGATGGCAAATGTCAATTATTTGTAATAGAACGTAGATGACAGATCAAACGTTTAATCCGAGTAAATGTATCATTTTAAAGGAAAAATACGTTGATTCAAATTTTCACGGTGTCAACAAATCCCCCAAAAGTTGGGACAAGTAGCAATAAGAGGCTGGAAAAAGTAAATTTGAGCATAACGAAGAGCTGGAAGACCAATTAACACTAATTAGGTCAATTGGCAACATGATTGGGTATAAAAAGAGCTTCTCAGAGTGGCAGTGTCTCTCAGACGCCAAGATGGGTAGAGGATCACCAATTCCCACAATGTTGTGCAGAAAGATAGTGGAGCAATATCAGAAAGGTGTTACCCAGCGAAAAATTGCAAAGACTTTGCATCTATCATCATCAACTGTGCATAACATCATCCGAAGATTCAGAGAATCTGGAACAATCTCTGTGCGTAAGGGTCAAAGCCGTAAAACCATACTGGATGCCCGTGATCTCCGGGCCCTTAAACGACACTGCACCACAAACAGGAATGCTACTGTAAAGGAAATCACAGAATGGGCTCAGGAAAACTTCCAGAAACCATTGTCAGTGAACACAATCCACCGTGCCATCCGCCGTTGCCAGCTGAAACTCTACAGTGCAAAGAAGAAGCCATTTCTAAGCAAGATCCACAAGCTCAGGCGTTTTCACTGGGCCAGGGATCATTTAAAATGGAGTGTGGCAAAATGGAAGACTGTTCTGTGGTCAGACGAGTCATGATTCGAAGTTATTTTTGGAAATCTGGGACGCCATGTCATCCGGACCAAAGAGGACAAAGACAACCCAAGTTGTTATCAACGCTCAGTTCAGAAGCCTGCATCTCTGATGGTATGGGGTTGCATGAGTGCGTGTGGCATGGGCAGCTTGCATGTCTGGAAAGGCACCATCAATGCAGAAAAATATATTCAGGTTCTAGAACAACATATGCTCCCATCCAGACGTCATCTCTTTCAGGGAAGACCCTGCATTTTTCAACAAGATAATGCCAGACCACATTCTGCATCAATCACAACATCATGGCTGCGTAGGAGAAGGATCCGGGTACTGAAATGGCCAGTCTGCAGTCCAGATCTTTCACCTATAGAGAACATTTGGCGCATCATAAAGAGGAAGGTGCAACAAAGAAGGCCCAAGACGATTAAACAGTTAGAGGCCTGTATTAGACAAGAATGGGAGAGCATTCCTATTTCTAAACTTGAGAAACTGGTCTCCTCGGTCCCCAGATGTCTGTTGAGTGTTGTAAGAAGAAGGGGAGATGCCACACAGTGGTGAAAATGGCCTTGTCCCAACTTTTTGGGGATTTGTTGACACCATGAAATTCTGATTCAACATTATTTTCCCTTAAAATGGTACATTTTCTCAGTTTAAACTTTTGTTCCGTGATTTATGTTCTATTCTGAATAAAATATTAGAAGTTGGCACCTCCACATCATTGCATTCAGTTTTTATTCACGATTTGTATAGTGTCCAAACTTTTTTGGAATCCGGTTTGTACCAGGTGTGGGGAATCAAGGATGATGAGCAAGGCTTGGCAAGACTGAGGTTAAATAATAGGCTTCAGGGAGGAATGTCCTGAGAGGACGGTAGCCTAGTAAGCAGGGCTACCGCCTGGGATGTGGCTGGTCATGGGTTCGAATCCCGACATGGCCACTCTGCCATAAAGCCCAACTCTAGGGAGAGTACGGCTTATTGTTGTCCTATGTACAGATACTCCAGTCTCTGCTATGGAACTCTGCAGCTCCTCCAGGGTTACCTTAGGTCTCTGTGCTGCCTCTCTGATTAATGCCCTCCTTGCCCAGTCCATGAATTTTGGTGGGCGGCTGTCTCTTGGCAGGTTTGCAGTTTCGCCATGTTCTTTCCATTTGGTTATGATAGATTTGATGGTGCACCTGGGGATCATCAAAGATTGGGATGTACAACATTGTCCAATACTTGTTTGGAGAGTTCCCTGGTCTTCATGGCAGTATTTGGTTAGTGATGCCTCTTGATTAGGTGTTGCAGCCTCTGGGGCCTTTCAAAAAAGGTGTGTATATTTAATGACAGATCATGTGACACCTAGATTGCACACAGGTGACATCATTTCACTAATTATGTGACTTCGGAAGGGAATTGGTTGCACCAGAGCTTTTTATGGGCTTCCTAACAAAGGGGGTGAATACATATGCACATGACAATTTTCTGTTTTCTATTTCTAAACAATAGTTTTATTTATATATTTTTCTCATTTCACTTAACCAACTTAGATTATTGTGTTCTGATCCATCACATAAAATTCAGATTAACAAAACATTGAACTTAAGGCTGTAATGTAACAAAATACAAAAAAAGTCAAGGGGGTGAATACTTTTGCAAGGCACTGAAATATATATATACATATACATATATATATATATATATATTAGTTATTCTCTTTTCCCCCCTCGCCTATGACAGCACCCATGGATAGCATCCGCCCCCTTCCTCAGGACAGGAAACAGGAAGCACAGCCTCTTCAAAAGGGAGGTACAACCCCCATTATGCCAGTTCTGTTTCCTGTCCTAAGGGACAGGGTGGATGCACAGCATATAGGACGGAGCTGCGGGAGCCCCTTGGTTGTTACCCGTGGGAGGAGGGCCTACCCGAGCGGCGTAAGTCTTCTTCGGAAGCCGCTGCTGAAGCCTGGACCTCTGGACTCCCCTGTCGTTCCGGTCACTCCCCCATCGGGGCTGCCTTGTGTATCCCCGGCACGGCGAACCTCTGCGGCCATGCCGTATGTTCGGCTGCTGCTGGCGTTCGCGCGGGGCGCGGCGCAGTCACTTCCGGGTAGGTCAGGCCGACGCTGACGTCATTAGTCGGCGCCGGATCCTGGCCTCCGGCTTTCAGCAGTGGGAGGAGGCGTGGCCTTGGGCCGGAAGGGGTGGGTGCCGGTGCGCGCCCGGCAAGTTCAAATCCAGCCAGCTTTCACTGCAGGCTGGTGTTTTGGCCTGCAGTGATCTCCATGGATGAAAGCCAGTGGCAGAAAATGGAGCCCACACAGCGCGCAGAACCCACTGAAACCACCAACGAATCCTCGGTACCGGTGGGGGTAAGAGGGGCGAATGCCCTGCCTTTCCATTTATTTCAGTATCCTGATGGATGTCTTTGTTTTGTGTGTTTAGACTTCCAAAGAGAGAAGGGGGTCAAGGTCCAAGGAGCGGGGCTGCGCTATTTGCAAGAGAAAGCTACCGTCCGGTTGGGGTAAACCTGCCTGCCAGACCTGCATGGGCAAATTATTGGAGGATGAGGCCCCTTCTCTCTTATCAAGCCTAAAAAAGATTATCAAGGATGAGGTTAAAGAATCAGTGAAGGAATCCTTGAGTAATCTGCTTGTAGATCGCCCTAGCACTTCCGCTGCTGTCTCTATTCCCGCTTCAAGTGATCAGGAGTTGTTATCAGAATTAGAGGAGGAGGGAGAACTCCCGTCCTCGGATCACTCCCAGGACGAGCAGCTGGCAGGGAGACCCCTGTTCCTCCCAGAGAACATTAATTCCCTAGTCGGGATCGTCAGGGCAACTATGGGGCTTGATGATCAAGCAGAACCCCAGTCCATGAGGTATTCCATGTTCGAGGGCCTAGGTCCTGGGAGGCTGAAGTGTTTTGATGTACATGAAAACATAACTTCGGTTATTAAGAATGAATGGAGTAGGCCGGATAGAACATTTTTTTCGTGCCTTCTGCCTTAAAAAGGAAATATCCCTTCGAGGACAAAGCCTCAGCTGATTGGGATAGAGACCCGAAACTGGATGCTCCGGTAGCGAAAATCTCTAAGAGAGCAGCCCTCCCGTTTGAAGACTCGGAAACTCTTAAAGATGCAATGGACAGAAGAGCCGAGGTCTATTTAAAAAAGAACTGGAAGGCGACGGCTGGCTCTTTCAGGCCCGCTATAGCCGCCACTTCTGTTGCCAGGTCTTTAAAGGTCTGGATGAAAGAGATGGAAGAGCAGATGAAGAAGGGAGCGCCCGTGGAACAATTGCTCTCGTCATTTCCAACTCTGTATAGTGCCATTGATTTTTTAGCAGATGCCTCAGCGGACTCCCTGAGGCTGTCAGCGAGAGCCGCAGCGCTTTCAAATTCCGCCCGTAGGGCGATTTGGTTAAAGGATTGGAAAGGAGATGCAGGTTCAAAGGCGAAATGGTGTGCTATTCCCTGTCAGGGGGAATTTCTTTTCGGGCCCACGTTAGACGATCTACTGGAAAAGGCTTCTGACAGAAAAAAGGGTTTCCCTTCTATACATCAGCAGCCTCCTAAGAAGCCCTTTCGTTCTCAGTCTGCCAGATTTAACTTCAAGAGAAGAGAAACTCCCAGACAGTCTGGTAATGCGGCCAGAAGGAACAAAGGTTTTCTTTTTTCAGGTGGAGAGGCCTCTAAAAAGCCTCCGCAATGACGCCAGATCCCCGATTGGAGGTCGTCTCTCCCTCTTCGCAGAGCAATGGCGGAAGATCTCGAACAGCCCCTGGATCCTTTCAGTCATTTCAGAGGGCTATTGCCTGAACTTCCTAAGAACTCCTCCAGAAAGGTTCGTTTTGACGGACTATCGCTCCAGCCCAGAGAAGCTAGAAGCATTACGTCTGGAGATTTCAGATTTACTCAGGAAAAGGGTCCTGCAGGAGGTTCCAGCTCAAGAGAGGGAGAGGGGCTATTATTCGATGCTTTTCCTTGTAAAGAAGCCGAATGGCACCTTCCGTACCATAATAAATCTGAAGCTGCTCAACAAATACCTGGTGTACGAGAGATTTCGTATGGAGACTATCAGTTCCATAATCCCAAATTTATTCCTGGGCTGCTACATGGTGACCCTGGATCTCAGGGACGCTTATTACCACGTTCCAATCCATCCCAGTCACCAGAAGTACCTAAGAGTAGCAGTTCAGTTCCCGGACAGACTCCTACATGTACAGTTTCGGGCCCTGCCGTTTGGGTTGTCTCAGGCACCCAGGCTTTTCACGAAGATTGTAGCAGAGATGATGGCTCATCTGAGGGAGAAGGATCTGATTGTCATTCCCTATCTAGACGATTTCCTCCTTCTCTCTTGGGAACCAGGTCAATTAATCGAACAGATTTCCTGGGTCAGGGAGGTGCTGGTAAAGTTGGGTTGGGAGTTAAATCTCCAGAAATCCAATCTCGTGCCAAGCCAGATATGCACCTTTCTGGGGCTACTCCTGGACTCCCAGAAGCAAATGTGTTTTCTTCCAACACAGAAAGTTTCTCTGCTAGTCTCCAGGGTTCAGGACATTGTAGCTCGCCGCTCCATCTCTCTAAGAGAAGCTATGTCAGTTCTAGGCCTAATGACAGCCGCAATCCCGGGGCTGGAATGGGCCCACTTCCACTCGAGGTCACTTCAGTTGCAGATCCTGGGGGTTTGGGACAAAGATCCCCTATCCTTGGATTCTCTCTTCTCCCTTTCAACTCAAACGATAAAAGATCTAGAATGGTGGACGTGCCTTCCAACCTTCAAAAGGGAGTCCCTTGGTCAAGGAAGGATCCCCTCTCTCTGACCACAGACGCAAGCCCTTGGGGTTGGGGAGCTCACACAGATTCTCTACTTCTGCAGGGACAGTGGAATCAGGAGATAGTTCCCAAATCTCACAACTTCAAGGAACTTCTAGCGATCCTCATGGCCTTGAAAAAGAGCCTCCACCTTTTAAAAGGCAGAAATGTTTTGATCTACTCAGACAACATGACGGCAGTAGCTCATATCAATCGTCAGGGGGGGACCAGATCTCCAGATCTAATGTCTCTCACCAAAGAGATTTTCGAGCTAGCAGAGGGTTTCCTTCCATCGATCAGGGCACTACACTTAAAGGGAAGGGAGAATGTGACGGCAGATTTTCTGAGCAGGCATCGTGTTCGGCAGGGAAAATGGTCCCTAAATCAACAGGTCTTCAGCGACATTGTGGCTCTTTGGGGTCTCCCGGTGGTAGATCTCTTTGCCACAAGGGAAAACAGAAAAGGGAAAAGATTCTTCTCTCTATCCCCATTAGAGCAGCCCACGGCGGTGGACGCATTGGCCCAATCATGGAGAGTAGGCCTCCTGTATGCCTTCCCTCCTATAAAGCTACTCCCGAGAGTCCTGAAGAAGATTCGGGAGGAGAAGGCCCTAGTAATTACTATAGCCCCCTTTTGGCCCAGGAGGGTCTGGTTTTCCTGGCTAAGGAGGATGTCTGTAGCAGATCCCTGGGTACTTCCTGTCTTCCCGGGGCTACTAGTGCAGGGGCCGATACTTCATCCTCAGCTAGAGAGCCTGCACTTGACAGCTTGGCTGTTGAAAGGCAGATCCTAGAAATGAAGGGTCTTTCTGGGGAAGTGATAAACACCCTTTTGTCCAGTAGGAAAGCTGTTACTTCTAAGATCTATTTGAGGGTTTGGAGGGCCTTCCTTAGATTTGCAAATAAGCCAGTTAATGTCTTGGAACCCCCGGAGTTGCCTCTAGTCCTTAGCTTCCTCCAGGAAGGCTGGAATAAGAAACTGAGGCCAAGTACTTTAAAGGTCCATATCTCCGCCTTAAGTGCTCTCTTTGAGTATAAGCTAGCAGACCACCCCTGGATTAAAAGATTTGTCGTTGCAATTTCAAAACTTGCTCCCGTCCAGAAGTCCAGAGTTCCCCCCTGGGATTTAAATCTAGTCTTGTCTGCCTTGACCAGGGATCCCTTTGAGCCCATTGAGGATATCCCAATAAAGATCTTAACCTATAAATTAGTTTTCTTGCTAGCCATTACTTCAGCTAGAAGAGTGAGTGAAATATCGGCCTTCTCAATCGAGAGACCGTATCTTAATATTTTGGAAGATAGGGTTATTTTATCTCCTGACCCTGCCTTCCTTCCAAAGGTTTCATCATCCTTTCACCGGTCTCAAGATATAGTTTTACCTTCTTTCTGTTCCTCACCTAAGAATCAGAGGGAAAGGGAATTCCATTGCCTCGACGTTAGAAGGTGTCTAATTCAATACCTTTCTGCCACTCAGGACTGGAGGTCGTCCTCTAAGCTCGTGGTTTCCTTTCAGGGACAGAAGAAGGGCTCCCCTGCTTCCTCTCAGTCTATTGCCAGATATATTAAACAAGCTATTTATCTTTCATATTCCTCTAAAGGGGTTCCTCCTCCTGCCGGGTTTGGAGCACACTCAACGAGAGCGGTGTCTACATCCTGGGCAGAAAGAGCTTCCGCTTCTATTGACCAGATTTGCAGAGCTGCTACTTGGAGTTCTGCTCATACCTTCTTTAAGCACTGTAGGCTGCAGCTTCCTTCACAGGAAGGTTTAGGGTTTGGGCGTAAAGTCCTCCAAGCAGTTGTCCCACCCTAGATTATCTCGCCTAGATATCCATGGGTGCTGTCATAGGCGAGGGGGGAAATATCGGATTACACTTACCGGTAATCGTTTTTCCTTGAGCCTATGACAGCACCCGCCTAATTCCCTCCCCAAAAAAAAAAAAAAAAAAGATAAAAAGAGATAATAAAATAAAATAAAAAATAAAAAATTATATTTATATATATATAGAGAGAGATATATACGTGTGTGTTTGTATGTACTTCTATATACACACGGATATAAGCATTTGTTCTGTTGTAGATTTGTTGTGGTGTAGTCTGGTTTTTGTCTCCTTAGTTCTTGGAATAGGACTGGCATGATGGGGGTTGTACCTCCCTTTTGAAGAGGCTGTGCTTCCTGTTTCCTGTCCTGAGGAAGGGGGCGGATGCTATCCATGGGTGCTGTCATAGGCTCAAGGAAAAACGATTACCGGTAAGTGTAATCCCATATTTTCTTTTGCAAAAACAGCTTTCTCTTGAAAAGAGGAAAACAAATATTAGTTAATTTTCTATGTAACCAATTAACATTTCTATATTTCAAATTTAAAGGGGTTCTGCAGTTTTTTTAAACTGATGATTTATCCTCTAAGCTATGTAGAGGTAACAGTGGCATGTGGCAGCAAAATAGCATCAGCAGTAGCTCATAGCATGTAACAGACAAGTCAGTAGATCTGTGGGCAGCTGAGTTAGGGTAGTAGTAGTGGCGGGGTAGAGCTAATGGTAGTGGCAGAAAGCAGAGTAGCAGCTTTGTTGGAGGTGGCAGACAGCACAAACCATGATGGTAGGCAGGCCTAGAGCGGCAGTGGCATGATGGGGCCGGCGATAAATAGCCACCATTAGCAATTAGCATGATCTATTCATCGGCCTCAGCTGGAGGAGAGTGAAAATCCTCACAGATCCATGCCTCATACATTTTGACAAAAGTGATGTCCTTGTGGAGGACAAGTTTGTATGTTTGGTTGTGATGACATCCCCTGCCATGCTGACAGATGACACTGGAGGCTGGATAAGATAGTACAGTGAGAGCAAACTGGGCCAGTTTCAGCCACAGTTAAATTTGCCTGCCCCAAAAATGTTCATGGGGTCAGGGAACACGGTAAGTGCTGGATAAAAGCCACAATCATTTAGAAAGACAAAAATGGATACCTGGCAAAAAGTCCAGAATTAAATTTTACAGAAGAATTGCGCCTCAATTACTGCAACTAAGTGGCATAGCGGCAATTGCATTACAAGCAACTTAGCCAGATAATAAAAATATAGATGCTCTATAACTATAAAAATATATAATATACAGGTCCTTCTCAAAAAATTAGCATATTGTGATAAAGTTCATTATTTTCTGTAATGTACTGATAAACATTAGACTTTCATATATTTTAGATTCATTACACACAACTGAAGTAGTTCAAGCCTTTTATTGTTTTAATATTGATGATTTTGGCATACAGCTCATGAAAACCCAAAATTCCTATCTAAAAAAATTAGCATATTTCATCCGACCAATAAAAGAAAAGTGTTTTTAATACAAAAAAAGTCAACCTTCAAATAATGATGTTCAGTTCTGCACTCAATACTTGGTCGGGAATCCTTTTGCAGAAATGACTGCTTCAATGCGGCGTGGCATGGAGGCCATCAGCCTGTGGCACTGCTGAGGTGTTATGGGGGCCCAGGAGGCTTCAATGCGGTGTGGCATGGAGGCAATCAGCCTGTGGCACTGCTGAGGTGTTATGGAGGCCCAGGATGCTTCGATAGCGGCCTTAAGCTCATCCAGAGTGTTGGGTCTTGCGTCTCTCAACTTTCTCTTCCCAATATCCCACAGATTCTCTATGGGGTTCAGGTCAGGAGAGTTGGCTGGCCAATTGAGCACAGTAATACCATGGTCAGTAAACCATTTACCAGTGGTTTTGGCACTGTGAGCAGGTGCCAGGTCGTGCTGAAAAATGAAATCTTCATCTCCATAAAGCTTTTCAGCAGATGGAAGCATGAAGTGCTCCAAAATCTCCTGATAGCTAGCTGCATTGACCCTGCCCTTGATAAAACACAGTGGACCAACACCAGCAGCTGACATGGCACCCCAGACCATCACTGACTGTGGGTACTTGACACTGGACTTCAGGCATTTTGGCATTTCCCTCTCCCCAGTCTTCCTCCAGACTCTGGCATCTTGATTTCCGAATGACATGCAAAATTTGCTTTTATCCGAAAAAAGTACTTTGGACCACTGAGCAACAGTCCAGTGCTGCTTCTCTGTAGCCCAGGTCAGGCGCTTCTGCCGCTGTTTCTGGTTCAAAAGTGGCTTGACCTGGGGAATGCGGCACCTGTAGCCCATTTCCTGCACACGCCTGTACACGGTGGCTCTGGATATTTCTACTCCAGACTCAGTCCACTGTTTCCGCAGGTCCCCCAAGGTCTGGAATCGGTCCTTCTCCACAATCTTCCTCAGGGTCCGGTCACCTCTTCTCGTTGTGCAGCGTTTTCTGCCACACTTTTTCCTTCCCACAGACTTCCCACTGAGGTGCCTTGATACAGCACTCTGGGAACAGCCTATTCGTTCAGAAATTTCTTTCTGTGTCTTACCCTCTTGCTTGAGGGTGTCAGTGATGGCCTTCTGGACAGCAGTCAGGTCGGCAGTCTTACCCATGATTGCGGTTTGGAGTAATGAACCAGGCTGGGAGTTTTTAAAAGCCTCAGGAATCTTTTGCAGATGTTTAGAGTTAATTAGTTGATTCAGATGATTAGGTTAATAGCTCGTTTAGAGAACCTTTTCATGATATGCTAATTTTTTTAGATAGGAATTTGGCGTTTTCATGAGCTGTTTGCCAAAATCATCAATATTAAAACAATAAAAGGCTTGAACTACTTCAGTTGTGTGTAATGAATCTAAAATATATGAAAGTCTAATGTTTATCAGTACATTACAGAAAATAATGAACTTTATCACAATATGCTAATTTTTTTAGAAGGACCTGTATATATATATATATATATATATATAGTACTGTCTATTTCATTGTAAATAACATTATAAAAAACATTATAGAAAAGAAACAAATATTGAAACCATAGCGTATTAATGAAGATTCATTTAAAATCCTGTATAGGACACTTTGTAAAAAAGAAAAGAAAGAGAAAAGAAGGAAAAATGTTTTATACAAATATAAAGCGCATATACAGTATGGCGACCTTATGCATATGTCTGAATTGGGTTTTACAAAAAGTCTCTTAAAGGTCAAGACACGACAAGAAACGCAAATGGTATAAAGAAAATGCAGCGTTACTATACGCAACATTGTTTCTATGACAGAACATTATATCATTCATTTTATTGGTCACAAGGACTCATGTTGAGAGTATTAAAATAGGAAATAATCACAAAAGAAATATTATTTTACTGCCAGATGCATTTGAAGATCACTATCCATTCCAGATTTTTTTGGACAACCATAGGTGGGGTATAAAAGTGCCCTATGGGTATATTGGGGGTGACCACTGCGGAAGAAGGCAGATTGAGACTCGAAACGCGTCTGACAGATGTTCACCCACATTGTCCGATGGACAAATAACCAATCCCCCATCTTTGGAAGCGCTTCCATTACTAAACATCTCTTCCAATTGAACTGTGAGAGCCGTGTTGGGGAAACCCGTGCACGGACCGGCACACAACACGTGGGACGCCGAACGCGGTGACGTCACACCCACATGGGAGGCCGAAAAGGAGATCCAGACAGGGTACCTGCCATAACCCTGCAGTCAAGGCTCGCAAGATTGCTAGAAAAGGTACTAGCAGTCAGGGTATCATTGCCATGTGGGACGCCACAACAAGCACAATACCCGACGGCTTTCATTAGAACTGTTTTGCATTTACAGACTATTGATACGCTCACAGTACTGATACTAGCATAATAGATTTGGTGGAATCAACTATTGGATTATGGATGGAGGACTCCATCTGATTATATCAAGTTACCCATGAACATATTAACTTTCATCTAAGTAAATTGTGATTCAAACTGCAATTGAAACTGCCACATACAAGCAATATTATTACTATTACTATATTGTGACATCTCCTGGTGGTAATACTTTGACAACATAAGGATACTGCATCTATTTTTAAAAGCCATTTAGTAGCCTCTTGCAGAGACTTTTCAAAAAATTTTATTTTCTATTTATTTTTATGTTTTTTATAATGTTATTTACAATGAAATAAACAGTGCTGTATATATTATATATTTTTATTCTCACTGACAGAATATACCATTGATAAGATATAGTAGTGACATTGTAAGTATATATTTTTGGGCTATTTTTTATGAAATAAAATTCATTGTGTTTATACATATATTGCTCTCTGCCTGGTGCCAGTTCACAATACTTACTTACCTTGTGACAATTAGCTCTGATTGGGTGAATCAGGTGAACATTGAGCACCTATTCACACTGGAATAGCTAGGTAAGCCACCATCATTTATACTTCTTTCCATTAGCCAGATAATAGTTCAGCTCGCTGATAACCGGATTGTTTAGTGCGTACAGTTGTTTCTGTCCATACATCCTATTATCAATGACTGACGACAGAGCAGAGGAAGAGAAGGAGGAGCCTGAGAACAAATAATTGATGAGGACAATGACATGGACACTGTACTGGTTGTGGTTGTGACCTGGCTGTCACAAAGACTGGGAGAAGAAGGACAGTCTTTTTCTGATTGCTATGCAGTTCAATTTTCCCACTGGATCTTGTAAAAGCACCTCAAGTGCGCGGAAATGCATTTTTTTATGGACAGCTGGCTAGAAGTAGTAAAACTGTAGAATAAAATTACATTTAGGGCGTGGAACTGCACCACATTTATCAGAACTATGTGGTACAGCAGCAACTGCACCACCAGCAACTTGGCCAATTGGAAGTTCAGCTTGCACATGAGCTAATTGCTGGTTGAGAATAGTTTTCTAATGGCCATGCAGTCCGTTATGCATGTCTCATGATGGAGTGGAGGACAAGGAGGAGGAGTCTTAGCAGGAAAGATATGCAGCTGATAAGTACACAGTGATGCGTGGGTAATATGCAATCTGGCTTCCACAAAGAGGACCGGGAGAAAGAGAACAGACTTGTTGTGATTTATAATGCTGGCCAGTTCCACTGGATCCGATGATTCTGCCTAGTGCTGCAATAGAGATCTGGTGCCTATGTTTGTGGAAAATGTCCACGGCTATTTTTAATCTGGCAGATCTTGCACATGGCTGTGATTTTAAGTGCTGGCCTGGTGGAGAAAAAACACCATAAAGGAGATACTCACAAAGAGCTAGAAGCAGATGGGCTTGGTCTAGGTCTGCAACATTTTGAGACACCGTATCAGTAGCAACAGTAGTTCTCAAGCTGAAGCAGTTTTTTCGTCCCCGACAGTTTTTCTGGAGGTTTCGACCATAAATTCACATTCATACATTGCCTCTGCTATTTAGTGCCGCTACAGCACACATCATCATCATTATAGTGTCACGGATGGTGTTGCAGAAAACTAGAAGTCACAAATAAAGATCCAACTGACTTGATCCCAAACTAAAGAACGTATGGGTGAGCCCTATAAAAGCCCTAGAGCTCTCCCTGACTGCTCAGCCCATGCAAAGATCTTAATGATAGAAAATTGCATGCCCTCGTACCTAGACTGAGTGACACCTGAAAACCCTACACTAGTGAGGGGACACGACCACCGGCTCCCTGCACTTAATACGGAGGGAGTCAGGGTCACCTAGAATCAAGCCAACAGGAAAACACAAATAAAGGAAAAGACTTAGCTGAGGAACCAGCTGTCATGGACGGTGTACAGGAAACAAGGCAAAACAACATGCATAAATGAGTCGCTGGATCCAAAAGCTAAGGAACAAAAGGGAGACCCCTGCACTTTCCCTGGCTGCTCAGCCTATGCAAAGATCCAAATGGTGGAGGTTTGCATATCCACGTACCTTGACTATATAACCCCTGAGCACCCTACAATAGTGAGGGGACACGACCACCAGCTCCCTACACAAGATACGGAGGGAGTCAGGGTCACCTGGGATCCAGCAAACAGAAAATAACAGATAAATATTCCACACTTAACTTTGTAGAAGAGAGGAGAACCAGATGAGCATGCACACACACTCCAGGAAGAAGTATAGGCCGCCCAGAAAAGCATTCTGGGGAGGAATTTAAAGGGAAGCAATTAGTCCAACACATGACAGCTGAGAGAGGCTAACGAGATGAGTAACTGAATACCACAACAAAGAAACTCAAGGGGGAGGTTCTGAAAGGCCTCTGTCAGAGCTTCTCAGCTGTCTGGTTGTGACAGTACCCCTCCCTCTACGAGTGGACTCCGGACACTCAGAACCCACCTTCTCAGGATGGGACCTATGGAAAGCCCTGATGAGACGAGAGGCCTTAATGTCCATCACTGGGACCCACATCCTCTCCTCAGGACCATACCCCTCCCAATGAACAAGGTACTGAAGAGAACCGCGGACAAGACGAGAATCCACAATCCTAGAGACCTGAAATTCAAGATTCCCATCAACCATAATCGGAGGAGGAGGCAAAGGCGAGGGTACAATGGGTTGAACATAAGGTTTCAATAAGGACTTATGAAAAACATTATGGATCTTCCAAGTCTGAGGAAGATCAAGACGGTATGCAACAGGATTGATGACAGACAGGATTTTGTAAGGCCCAATAAACCTAGGACCCAACTTCCAGGAGGGAACCTTCAATTTGATATTCTTGGTAGACAACCACACCAGATCACCAACATTCAGGTCCGGACCAAGCACACGTCTCTTATCTGCCACACGCTTATATCTCTCACTCATGCTCTTTAGATTATCTTGAATCTTTTGCCAAATAGATGACAAAGACGAGGAGAATCTGTCCTCATCAGGTAAACCAGAAGACCCCTCTCCCGAGAAAGTCCCAAACTGCGGATGAAACCCATATGCACCAAAAAATGGTGACTTATCAGAGGACTCCTGACGACGGTTATTTAAAGCAAACTCAGCAAGGGACAAAAAAGAACACCAATCCTCTTGATTCTCCGCCACAAAACAGCGCAGATATGTCTCCAGATTCTGATTGACGCGCTCTGTCTGGCCATTCGACTGCGGGTGGAAAGCAGAAGAGAATGACAACCGAACCCCCAAGCGAGAACAGAAAGCCTTCCAGAATCTGGAAACAAACTGCGTGCCCCTATCAGAGACTATGTCTGAAGGAATACCGTGCAATTTGACAATGTGATCAATAAATGCCTGCGCCTGCGTCTTAGCATTGGGCAAACCAGGAAAAGGGATGAAATGCACCATTTTGCTAAAACGGTCCACCACCACCAGAATCACAGTCTTCCCCGAGGAACGAGGCAGGTCCGTAATGAAGTCCATGGACAGATGTGTCCAAGGACGGGAAGGAATGGGTAAGGGAAGGAGAGGACCTGATGGCCGTGAATGAGGGACTTTGGCACGAGCGCAAGTCTTGCAGGCTGCCACAAAACCCTCAACCGACTTACGAAGCGCAGGCCACCAGAATCTCCGAGCGATGAGATCCAGTGTGGCTCTTACCCCCGGGTGCCCAGCAAGGACCGTATCGTGGTGTTCTTTAAAAATCTTGTGTCTTAAAGCGAGAGGCACAAACAACCTCCCAGGAGGACAAAGATCAGGAGCCTCTGACTGGGCTGCCTGCACCTCTGCCTCCAATTCAGGAAAAAGAGCCGAGACCACCACACCTTCAGCCAAAATGGGACCCGGGTCTTCAAAATTCCCGCCTCCCGGAAAACAACGTGACAGGGCATCTGCCTTCACATTCTTAACTCCAGGGCGAAACGTGACAACAAAATTAAACCTAGAAAAGAACAAAGACCATCTGGCCTGTCTCGGGTTCAGACGCTTGGCTGACTCCAAGTAAGCCAGATTTTTATGGTCAGTAAATACGGTAATAGGGTGTCTGGCTCCCTCTAGCCAATGGTGCCATTCCTCAAAAGCCAACTTGATGGCCAACAATTCCCTATCTCCCACATCGTAATTTCTCTCTGCGGAGGAGAGTTTTCTTGAGAAAAAGGCACACGGTCGCCAATTGGCAGGAGAGGAACCCTGAGACAAGACCGCCCCCACACCCACTTCAGAAGCATCAACCTCAACTATGAAGGGTAAAGAAACATCAGGTTGCACCAAGATGGGAGCGGAAGCAAAACTCTCCTTGATATCAGAAAAAGCCTTACGCGCCTCTACTGACCAAGAAGAAAAATCTACCCCCTTTCTGGTCATATCAGTGAGTGGTTTAACAATAGAGGAATAATTCAAAATAAACTTCCTGTAATAATTGGCAAAGCCCAAAAAACGCATCAGCGCCTTCTGATTCTCAGGAAGCTCCCACTCAAGCACAGCGCGGACCTTCTCGGGGTCCATGCGAAAACCAGAAGCGGAGAGAAGAAACCCCAGAAATTGAATTTCTGGAACCGCAAACACACATTTTTCCAGTTTCGCATATAATTTATTCTCCCGCAGGATGAGCAAGACCTGACGTAAATGTTCCTTATGAGTTTTGAAATCGGGAGAAAAAATCAAAATGTCATCCAAATACACCAATACAAATTTTCCCATCAAATGATAAAAAATGCTGTTCACGAAATGCTGAAAAACGGATGGGGCATTCATCAAACCAAAAGGCATAACCAAATTTTCAAAATGGCCCTCAGGGGTATTGAAGGCCGTCTTCCATTCGTCTCCTTCTCTGACCCTGACGAGGTTGTATGCCCCTCTTAGATCTAATTTGGAAAATACTTTAGCCCCAACAACCTGGTTAAACAGGTCCGGGATCAGAGGAAGCGGATAAGGGTCACGAATTGTGATACTGTTCAGCTCCCTGAAATCCAGACAAGGTCTTAAAGAACCATCTTTTTTCTTAACAAAGAAAAAACCAGCGGCAACAGGTGACTTCGAGGGTCGTATGTGTCCTTTTCTCAGACTCTCAGAGATATAAGCACGCATAGCGATCCTCTCAGGTTGGGAAAGATTGTATAAACGAGATTTAGGCAGCTTGGCGTCTGGGATGAGATTAATAGGGCAATCGTACTCCCTGTGCGGGGGCAAATCCTGAACTCCACTCTCAGAGAAGACATCCGAAAATTCAGAGAGAAAAGATGGTACAGTCTTAGTAGCAACCTCAGAAACAGATGTCATGAGACAATTCTCTCTGCAAAAGTCACTCCAACCATTTATTTGCCTCGCTTGCCAATCAATGGTGGGGTTATGCTTAGTGAGCCAGGGCAGCCCCAACACCAGAGGGGTAGGCAAATCGCTAAGGACGAAACATGACACATCCTCAACATGAGCATCACTCACAATTAAACGGATATTGTGAACTATGCCCTTTAATGATTTCTGAGAAAGTGGAGCGGAATCGATAGCAAAAACAGGAATATCCTTTCCCAAAGTGCACACCTGGAAACCATGAGTTATCGCAAATTGATTATCAATGAGATTGACCGCTGCTCCACTATCCACAAAAATCTCACAAAAAATGTTCTTGCTCTCTAGCGCCACCCTAGCCGGCAGGACAAAACGGGAACTGCAAGCAAACGGAAAACCTTCAATTTCCGCCTCAACCCTGCCAATAGTAACAGACGGAACATTTTTAAAAGATTTTTTCCTCTTTGTTTCTTTATTATTCCCAGAGAACTGCCTGAATCTCCTAGAGGGACAAATATTTGCCAAATGATTAATACCTCCACAACAAAAACAAACCCTCCCATGCGGGCTGAATCTTCTATTGTCAGAAGCAATCAACCCCAGCTGCATGGGCTCCTGCTCAGAAGGGGCTGACAGCGACTGAGACCCCTGCGCACAGAATGGGACCGCTGCACAGTCCTGGGACCAAGTATGACAGGAAGGAGAGATCTCTCCTCTCTCCCTAAGACGCCTGTCAATACGAACGGCCTGAGACATAGCAGAGTCCAAAGAAATAGGCCTTTCATGAAAGGCAAATGCATCTTTCAATCCCTCTGAAAGACCATGGCAAAATTGACTTCGGAGTGCAGCATCATTCCAACCAGTATCAGCTGCCCATCTCCGAAATTCTGAGCAGTATATTTCTGCAGATTGTTTACCCTGGCATAATAGACGTAGTCTAGACTCAGCCAGAGCAATACGATCCGGATCATCATATATCTGACCCAGGGCTAAAAAGAATTCATCCACTGAACGGAGAGGCCGTGCCCCCTCCGGCAGCGAAAAGGCCCAGGACTGAGCGTTACCCCTGAGCAGCGATATAATGATCCCCACCCTCCGTTCCTCATCACCAGAGGAATGGGGAAGAAGGCGAAAATGGAGTTTGCAAGCCTCTCTAAAACGCACAAAATTCTCACTACCCCCGGAAAACGTATCCGGGAGCGAGATCTTAGGCTCAAAACAAACTCCATGAACGCCAGCTGAACCGGTCACTTGAAGCTGAGAAAAAGTCCTGCGGAGATCAGCTACCTCCAATGAAAGACCCTGAAGGCGTTCAGCCAAAAGTGAAACCGGATCCATGCTTGAGACGGTTATGGCGGCCTATAATGTCACGGACGGTGTACAGGAAACAAGGCAAAACAACATGCATAAATGAGTCGCTGGATCCAAAAGCTAAGGAACAAAAGGGAGACCCCTGCAGAAGACCTGGCACTTTCCCTGGCTGCTCAGCCTATGCAAAGATCCAAATGGTGGAGGTTTGCATATCCACGTACCTTGACTTTATAACCCCTGAGCACCCTACAATAGTGAGGGGACACGACCACCAGCTCCCTACACAAGATACGGAGGGAGTCAGGGTCACCTGGGATCCAGCAAACAGAAAATAACAGATAAATGTTCCACACTTAACTTTGTAGAAGAGAGGAGAACCAGATGAGCATGCACACACACTCCAGGAAGAAGTATAGGCCGCCCAGAAAAGCATTCTGGGGAGGAATTTAAAGGGAAGCAATTAGTCCAACACATGACAGCTGAGAGAGGCTAACGAGATGAGTAACTGAATACCACAACAAAGAAACTCAAGGGGGAGGTTCTGAAAGGCCTCTGTCAGAGCTTCTCAGCTGTCTGGTTGTGACACCAGCAGTTGCAGCATCTAGCAGTGAGCACAATCCAGGAAGTTGTATAAACCGCAAAGTGATGCAGTATGGGAGGGGATATAAAGGGATGCAATCAGTTCAACTAGATGACCGCTGAGAGGGGGAAACGAGATGACAAAACGAAACCAAAACAAAAGAACCTCAAGCAAGAGGTACTGAAGAACGTCTGTCAGAGCTTCTCAGAGATCTGGCGGTGACATATAGCCCTCACACTCCTCACCATTTTATCACTTTAACCGACCACTGCCATTGCTACAAGTGCCACCACCACAAGCAACACAGCTATGCATGGAGTTCCCCACCTTCACATGAACCTTCTCCTCATGGCAATCCAAATGCTTACAGACATTTCAGGGAGACTATCTTGAGTATCTTTCATAGCATATGGGGTTTTCAGAGATGATGCAACTGAAAGGCTTCCGGGGACACAAGGAGGGAGAGCAGAATAAATGCTGTGACCCCTGGCTCCAAGGCGTGGTGTCCGACTTAGTGGTGACATCAATATCATCCTGTTGTGTCTAAGAGGAGGATTGAGCCATTCACTCCACAATGTCAACTTCTATGTCCTAAATAATAATTTCATACTTATCGGAAGTGAAGGAGAAGTGTTGCCTGCTGCTGCTGCTGCTACAACTACTACTACTGGCCGGATGGCTGGTGCTACTTCTGCTGTTTGCACTGCTATAGCCACCCACATTCTGACTTTTGGATGATAAGCCATGGGTCTTTCATTTTAAAATCTTCTATTCACCGGACATTTTTATTTATTATGAGGCATATATATGAAAAGTCATAGGTTTGGTACACAGATTATTAAATGGTACTAGCAAAATTGCAAGCTTTTTTTCTGTGATTTAAAGACTTTGAAATGAAATGTCCCTTCCCTTCTAACACACTGCACACAGGTATTGACAATTCACAATGGTAATACAATGCATGGAATGAAACTGCTATATAAATGCTGTTACTGCAGCCAACTTATTCACTGATAATACAGGTGAAACTCGAAAAATTAAAATATTGTGCAAAATTCATTGATGCAATACAATGCAGGGAATGAGACAAGTATATAAAAGCCATTATTGCAGCACAACTCATTCATGGATAATGCAATACAATTTGAGAGAAGTGCTGTCAGCGCTCACTGCAATCATTGTAAATATACTGTAGTCCATATGTCGCTGACCACGTTGCCCAGATGCCAATACAGTTTGCTGAACATGATGAAAAAAAAATTCCAAACGCTGCGCCAACCTGACACACATCAGCAAACTGATAAGTGTAAGTTGTGTACCGGGTGGGCTCCCCAGGATACAGTTAAGTCACGAACAAGGAAAGCAACCCCAACACCAGCTTTTGCCAAAACAGACTTTTACTTTAATGTGGCAATAAACACAACCACAAATACTGGGAACATACAATAAATTTACATACATCCCGAAGGCTGAGAGCCTTGTGCTGTACAGCACGGCGCCCTCTGATGGATGAAGGGAGAAAGTGCAGTAATTTACCTACTGGAGGGCACAACTAAACTGCCACACCTGTTATTACCCTCAAAACAAGAACTACTGTATGTGTGTGGGGTACGGGCTAGCCTGCGGTGTAGCACAACAGCTTACAATCTTACCAATCTCTACAGTATTCACCCTCCCATAACTGGTCCTGTAGCACATGCCTGAGTATTCCTCCTGAGCAAAAACTCCAGCCTGGCTTGAGTTTGTGAGAATTTTATTAGATCTCCAATGTAAAATGTCACTTTAAGTTAAATAGTCCTTGCAATGAACAGTAGTAACACTTATGGCCTGACACAAACAGAAACCCTAATTAACTAACTATAGTTACTACTGGTCTCAGTCACCGTAATGGGGTGCGTGCACGATCTTACCGACCCAGGTCTGCTTTGCATCCGCTGGTGACTCTGAACAGAACAGATGTCTCTCCAACAAGCATGCGGTACCGCAGTGTATGTTGCTCTGCTCCTCAGCGCTCATCAGCGTTCCTGGCAGCAATCTTCATTCCTCTAGACAGGATCAGGGTCTTGGACACGATCAGCTTCACTTAGCTGCAGCTCTGGTCACTGAAGGATGCTCTCACACCTGGATGCCGTCAGATTCTCTGCTCACACAGTTCCTTAGTTTTCACCTCCCTCTAAGATGGCTGCTCTCTCCTTTCTCTTCCTCTCCAGGCTCAGAATAAAACCCCACCTCTCTCATGAATATGGAGACATATGTGCAGTCTGTAGCGGTGTTTAGGAAACAGCGGCATCTTATGGCCAAACAGCAGAATGTCAGTCCAGAACATTTAATTTAATCACACAAACAGTGTTCAGACAAGGAGACCTGTTTCTGCATCTCACATAAGCACCACCTGAACAACCAGGTACAGTCGTACTTTAGCTGTTCCCTTTCTTCAGGAAATGTCTTGACCCTATGGACTCCTGGATCAGCAGATTACACCAGTGGCCGGCACTGGTCCAATTTGCCATTGCTGTACTGTCTTGTCCAACCTCTAGTGTATTGTCAGAATGAGTATTCAGCAAATCAGGTTCTGTCATCACATCAAAGTGGACATGATTGAAAACATGAATTAGGCATGGATCAATGAGGATTTTCATACACCTCCATCTGCTAATACTGACAGTGGTTATTTATCACCGGCCCCATCATGTCACTGCTGCCGCTACTATTACCCCTACACAGATGCACATCTTCTGCCTTATCTGTCAGGTTCTATAGTGTATTGCTGCTGCTCCCCCAAAAAAAGGAAGATTTTCTTGGAATGCTTGTTCAAAACAAGCCACTGCCTCTTCTGACACCATGTGCGCAGAAACACCACCAGACACCTTCCCCATAAAGGAATCTTTTTGTATTTTTTTTATTTTAAAAAGTATAACAAAGGCATGTGTTAGTAAACAGGCTGCTTTTGACCACCGACTACCATCTGTTTACCCATAGCCGTATATGTCACTGGCACTTTAAGATTACTAATACTGTTTTGTCGTTAAAGAAGCACTCCCACATATTTTTTTATTCTATGACCAGTTTTAAAGGTATATGATGTAAACTGTAATGAAGATAATCTTCTTACCAGTGATAGTATTTGTCAGTAATCCCCTCCTTTCTGATCCTCAGCTGTGTCATCTGACCAACAGTCTGACTTTCCAAATAAGACAGCATATTATGTGTGGACAGGGAGCCAGTTCTCTGTGTATTCTTATGGAAGCCTCAATCTGAGTCTCATAGGAATGAATGGAGAAGTTACTGATGTCCTGTGTCAGTTGGAAATCAGAGTGCTGGTCACATGACACAGATAAGGATCAGAAGGGAGGGGATAACTCACAAATACAGAAAATGGTGAGAAGATTACTTGTACTACAGATTATTCTGTGACCTTTTAGAAAGTTTTTCTGGGGGTGCTACTTTAAAAAGTTTGAAAGAAGTTGCATCCAGTCCTAGGAAAGCCCAGAATGTCATCCAGAGGGATGAGCGAACTTCTGTTTTCAAGTTCGATGTATAAGGTAGGGGTTATCTAAGAATTCCGTTATGGATTCCGCTGTGTTAATAATGGTCCGTGGTAGCGGAATCCATAACAGAATTCTTAGATATCCCAAACCTTGTACACTGAACTTGAAAATAGAAGTTCACTCAACTCTAGTCATCCACTATTTGCCAGGGCAAGCTGAGCACTTTAGATTTGAGTTGAATTTATCTGTACCCGAATCTAATCTGCTGACTGATTTGTTCGAATCTGACCCAAAACAAATTTCTGTATATTTGCTCATCTCTACATCCATCTTCTGTGAATTCTTTCATGTTTAACAAGATCAGATTTTTGTATAAAACCTTTCCCACATTCTGAACATGAATACGGCTTCTCTCCTGTGTGAATTCTTCCATGTCTAATAAAACTCGATTTCTCTCTAAAACATTTCCCACATTCTGTACACGAGAACGGCTTCTCTCCTGTGTGAATTCTCTCATGTTTAACAAGGTGTGATTTTTTATTAAAACATCTCCCACATTCTGAACATGAATACGGCTTCTCTCCTGTGTGAATTCTCTCATGGCAAATAAGACTTGATTTGTCTGTAAAACATTTCCCACATTCTGAACATGAATACGGTTTTTCTCCTGTGTGAATTCTTTCATGTATAACAAGATATGATTTTTTTTTTAAACATTTCCCACATTGTGAACAGGTGTATGGATGCTCCCCTGTGTGATTTCTCTGTGTAGAAAGACTTGATCTTTTTGTGAATTCTTTACCGGATTTAAATTTTTTACCTCCTTTCTGACCTCTACTCGTCGGAACAATCTTTGATCGGTCATGAGATGGTTCCTTGTGATTAGGGGGATTATATAATAGATCTGTACTATGAAGTCCCGGATATACACTAAGGGTAAAGAGGTTTTCTCCTGAAGAGTGCGGAATGATATCTTCATCTTCTACGTTATAATTCAGTGATAACATGAAGTTTCCTTCAGAATTCATACTGGGATTTTCTGTTAAGAAAAAATTATTATATATTTTTTCCAAATACAGAATAGACAGACTTATACTATTCCTATTAGGCTGGAAGTGGATCCAGGAGGAAGGATTATTCAGTATGAATCCCTTCCAGTCTTGTGATTCTAGGCTTATAAGGCTGGTCTACACCTGGTCACCACTTTTTTACAAAAATTTGAAAACCCCATCTCTGTTTGGCAATCCAGCCTGCCATCTGCCAATGCTTTTGGCCCTTCTATGCCAAGTGGGCATCACATTAATACAAGTGAACTTTAAAAAGGATCCGTCACCACATTCCTCACCAAACACGGCATTCATTAATAAATCAATCTCTTAGACCTGATGAAGCTGGTGGATTAATTAGAAACATCCATGCTATAATCCCCAAGTAGGAATTCACTAACAAGTACTTTTTAGTGTACCTCCTCCCCCTCCTCTGCTGCTGTTGGTGTTTCACATTGCAAAACTCTTTAACCATTAACCTGCTCAGGACCGCCGTACGCAGGATTGCGTACTGCCGGCGGCCCTGCTCTTCTGGGTGGACGCATATACGCGTCCTCCCGCGAGAGCCGAGATTTCCTGTGAACGCGCGCACACAGGCGCGCGCGCTCACAGGAACGGAAGGTAAGCGAGTGGAAAATGGGAAAAGTTGTCTTTTGCCAAGATATTTCTCTCACCCAGCATGGGTATATGTAAAATGACACCCCAAAACACATTCCCCAACTTCTCCTGAGTACGGCAATACCAGATGTGTGACACTTTTTTGCAGCCAAGGTGGGCAAAGGGGCACACATTCCAAAGTGCACCTTTCGGATTTCGCAGGCCATTTTTTACACATTTTGATTGCAAGGTGCTTCTTACACATTTGGGCCCCTAAATTGCCAGGGCAGTATAACTACCCCACAAGTGACCCCATTTTGGAAAGAAGACACCCCAAGGTATTCCATGAGGGGCACGGCGAGTTCCTAGAATTTTTTATTTTTTGTCACAAGTTAGCGGAAAATGATGATTTTTCTTTTTTCCACAAAGTCTCATATTCCACTAACTTGCGACAAAAAATTCTAGGAACTTGCCATGCCCCTCACGGAATACCTTGGGGTGTCTTCTTTCCAAAATGGGGTCACTTGTGGGGTAGTTATACTGCCCTGGCATTCTAGGGGCCCTAATGTGTGCGAAGTAGTTTGCAATCAAAATGTGTAAAAAATGGCCTGCGAAATCCGAAAGGTGCACTTTGGAATGTGTGCCCCTTTGCCCACCTTGGCTGCAATAAAGTGTCACACATCTGGTATCGCCGTACTCAGGAGAAGTTGGGGAATGTGTTTTGGGGTGTCATTTTACATATACCCATGCTGGGTGAGAAAAATATCTTGGTCAAATGCCAACTTTGTATAAAAACACATTCCCCAACTTCTCCTGAGTACGGCGATACCAGATGTGTGACACTTTTTTGCAGCCAAGGTGGGCAAATGGGCACACATTCCAAAGTGCACCTTTCGGATTTCGCAGGCCATTTTTTACACATTTTGATTGCAAAGTTCTTCTCACGCTTTAGGGCCCCTAAATTGCCAGCGCAGTATAACTACCCCACAAGTGACCCCATTTTGGAAAGAAGACACCCCAAGGTATTCCGTGAGGGGCATGGCGAGTTCCTAGAATTTTATTTTTTTTGTCGCAAGTTAGTGGAATATGAGACTGTGTAAGAAAAAAATAAAAATAAAATAAAAATCATCATTTTCCGCTAACTTGTGACAAAAAATAAAAAGTTCTATGAACTCACTATGCCCATCAGCGAATACCTTAGGGTGTCTACTTTCCGAAATGGGGTCATTTGTGGGGTTTTTCTACTGTCTGGGCATTGTAGAACCTCAGGAAACATGACAGGTGCTCAGAAAGTCAGAGCTGCTTCAAAAAGCAGAAATTAACATTTTTGTACCATAGTTTGTAAACGCTATAACTTTTACCCAAACCATTTTTTTTTTTTGCCCAAACATTTTTTTTTTATCAAAGACATGTAGAACAATAAATTTAGCGAAAAATGTATAATGGATGTCGTTTTTTTTGCAAAATTTTACAGCTGAAAGTGAAAAATTTCATTTTTTTGCAAAAAAATCGTTACATTTCGATTAATAACAAAAAAAGTAAAAATGTCAGCAGCAATGAAATACCACCAAATGAAAGCTCTATTAGTGAGAAGAAAAGGAGGTAAAATTCATTTGGGTGGTAAGTTGCATGACCGAGCAATAAACGGTGAAAGTAGTGTAGTGCAGAAGTGTAAAAAGTGGCCTGGTCATGAAGGGGGTTTTAGCTAGAGGGGCTGAAGTGGTTAAGAAGAAAAGCACAAAAATGTCTGGATAATTGTTTAACATCCCTTTACTACCTCAACATGGTGCTTAAAGGGACACTGTCACCTGGATTTTACTTACTGAGCTAATAACATCACCACATCAGTCTCCACGATTTACATTACAATATACTAGTATTACTGCCCAGTGTCTTTTATTTTGTCTATAAAATCGGTTTTAATAATATGCGAAGTACCTCAATAGGGAGCCCAAGGGGACGTCCCTCCGGCAGTTGGAGCCCAGCCGCGCCCATTACTTTGGAGCCCAGCACCGCCCCACTGCTAATTTATTCACTCCTCTTCGCCGACGTAATGTTTGTACAGCGCCCGTAATCCCGCGCATGCGCCCTGGATACACATGTCAGCACCCGCGTGGTGTCCTGGCATCGACCTCACAGAAGTCATTGCGCATGCGCCAGCTTAGCTCAGTAAGTAAAATCCAGATGGCAGTGTCCCTTTAACCCTTTCCTGCCAATGCTGTACATATAGTTCATCATGAAAGCACAGACAAAAAAGCTGCATACGCATTATCCCCAGTGGGTGTGTGGATGTGACTGACCGTCATGTCCTGCAGGAACACCCAGGATCAGAGAAGGATCTGATCAGAGGTCACCGTCAGCTGGATAAGGAGAACACTTCATAATGTGATGAGGACATCTCCAATCAAAGAGCAGCAGCCGGTGATCAGATTCTCCTCCTGCCCTGAAGGCACCAAGGACAGAATCTGAAGTAACTTTCTCCATTCATGATTCCATACCTGTGGTGACATCTTCTGGAATGTCCTCCTCCACCTCACGCTTACACGGGGGATCGCCCATCATCCACTCTTCTTCATCCTCCACTTTAATAATAATCAGATCTTCTCCCTGATTTGTCATCTGTAACAATTCAGTACAATACAGCAGACAGGTGGGAAATCTAACAGATCCACATAAGAAACCCCCACAATCTATGACCCCTCTATGACTGCAGGACCCCCCTATGTAGATGTGTATAGGGCTCAGCTACATCTACCTGAGGACTCTCCGGGACCTTCTCCTCTGGACAGTCCTGGGAATACAGAGGACGGGGACATCTCTCTGGTGGATTTCTCCTCCTGGAGGATCCATCTGTGGAGACACAAGCACATAGTGACTGGATACATGGCCTCCTGTAGATCTGTCTATAGATCAGACTCTTCTCTCAGCTCCTTCACTTCTAGGTTTAGTTATCGGGGGAAATAACATTCTGCTCCTCACCACCTGTGCCGAGGTCCCAGCACCTAGCAGGCCACAAGACTGAAGACACATCTGGTCTATGAGAGGGAATGGCAGGCAGTGGACTACAGCTCCTTCTCCATAATAGTACATGCTGAGGATACAGTTATTAGTGGCAGAGTCTGGGGTGGGAGTCTTTATATAGCCCCTACTTCACCAAATAACACCCTACTTATGAGGTAAATTTCTAGAGAGAAAACCCACAGCGAAGACCTTCACAGTACATGATGGAAGGAAAACAACTACTCCCAGTCTCCTCTACCAAAGAGGCCCAAGGAAGGACAACCACTTAGTCGGTGACAGGGCCATGCGCCCAAGTTTCATCGCAGCATGTGGAGGGTGAAGACTAGCCCATCTGGTCTTATCCCACAGAAGAGCTAATGTACAGCAAATAGCTGACACCTTCACTGCTAGCGATGATAGAAAGGTGTCAGATCATCGCAGCTTGTTGTGTAGGAGGCCGTGCACCCTGCTCGAATTCCAGGTCCTGTCCAGCACACAATCATCATCATAGTCCTCATCCTGACTCTATTCTTTCAATGTGTTCACTCCCAATCCTGTATTTGCTTAAGCAGCACCACAGCTACCAGTGCCCCTACCACTGACACCACAGCTACCAGTGCCCCGACCACTGACACCACAGCTACCAGTGCCCCGACCACTGACACCACTGTTACCAGTGCCCCGACCACTGACACCACTGTTACCAGTGCCCCTACCACTGACACCACAGCTGCCAGTGCCCCCAACACTGACACTACAGCTGCCAGTGCCCCCAACACTGACACCACAGCTACCAGTGCCCCTACCACACACACCACAGCTACCAGTGCCCCTACCACTGACACCACAGCAACCAGTGCCCCTACCACTGACACCACAGCTGCAAGAGTCATTACCCTTTACCACCAAAGCTAGCAGTGCCCCCATCACTGACACCAGTGGCCCCACCACTGCTACCAGTATTTCCACAGCTACCAGTGCCCCTACCACTGACAGCACAGTAACCAGTGCCCCCACAACTGACACCACAGCTACCAGTGCCCCGACCACTGACACCACAGCTACCAGTGCCCCGACCACTGACACCACAGCTACCAGTGCTCCGACCACTGACACCACAGCTACCAGTGCCCCGACCACTGACACCACAGCTACCAGTGCCCCGACCACTGACACCACAGCTACCAGTGCCCCGACCACTGACACCACAGCTACCAGTGCCCCGACCACTGACACCACAGCTACCAGTGCCCCGACCACTGACACCACAGCTACCAGTGCCCCGACCACTGACACCACAGCTACCAGTGCCCCGACCACTGACACCACAGCTACCAGTGCCCCGACCACTGACACCACAGCTACCAGTGCCCCGACCACTGACACCACTGTTACCAGTGCCCCTACCACTGACACCACAGCTACCAGTGCCCCCACCACTGACACCACAGCTACCAGTGCCCCCACCACTGACACCACAGCTACCAGTGCCCCTACCACTGACACCACAGCTACCAGTGCCCCTATCACTGACACTACACCTAGCAGTGTCCCTACCACTGACACCACAGCTACCAGTGCCCCTACCACTGACACCACAGCTACCAGTGCCCCACCACTGACACCACAGCTACCAGTGCCCCCACCACTGACACTACAGATAGCCTTGCCCCCACCACTGACACTACAGCTAGCAGTGCCCCCACCACTGACAACACTGCTACCAGTGCCCCCACAGCTGACACCACAGCTACCAGTGGCCCCACCACTGACAATACAGCTAGCAGTGCCCCCATCACTGACACCAGTGGCCCCACCACTGCTACCAGTATTCCCACAGCTACCAGTGCCCCTACCACTGACACCACAGTTACCAGTGCCCCCACAACTGACACCACAGCTACCAGTGTTCCCACCACTGACACCAGTGGCCCCACCACTGACACCACTGCCCCTACCACTGACACCACAGCTAACAGTGCCCCTACCACTAACACCACAGCTACCAGTGGCCCCACAGCTGACACTACAGCTACCAGTGGCCCCACAGCTGACACCACAGCTACTAGTGGCCCACCACTGACACCACAGCTACCAGTGCCCCTACCACAGCTACCAGTGGCCCCAACACTGACACCATAGCTACCAGTGCCCTTACCACTGACACCACAGCTGCAAGGGTCATTACCATTTACCACCACAACCAGGACAGCTATGCATATTAGTCCTCATCCTCTAAACGCTGATTGTGCTCACATAACTCATCAACAGGAAGACTGTATTAAATATGTTCCATAGCTTCAGGGGTATTGTCTCTTCTAAAGATAAAAGTCACCCCACTAGTCAGATCCAGAGGTAAAATCAACCTCATCATGCTGAGACTGAGATGATGAGTGAGACATCCAAACGACAACCTCATCTGCTTCCTCCGCAGAACCAATCCATTCATTACCAGATGTGAGGTAGACATGCGGCCTACTACTACTGGCTGGACGTCTGGTGCTCGCTGTGCTGCAACTTGCACTACAGTCACCAACATTCTCCCTTGTAGAAGACGTGGTCCTTTGTTTTTCATTGACCTGTTCTCTGCTGCTGTGTCATTAACCAGACATTTTATTTTTAAGCCAATAGAAAACCCATTTACCATCCTGTGAATGGAGCCTATGGATAAGTTTAACTTAAAAGGAAATGCAGGGCCCTAACGGAGTCATGTAGTTGTGTACCTCCTCCGTTACATGTCACTGCACACACGTGTACACACTGCACATGACGGCTCTTACCTTGTGATATAAGAGGCTGGTGCTCCTCCGTTACATGTCACTGCACACACGTGTATACACTGCACATGACGGCTCTTACCTTGTGATATAAGAGGCTGGTGCTCCTCCATTACATGTCACTGCACACACGTGTATACACTGCACATGACGGCTCTTACCTTGTGATATAAGAGGCTGGTGCTCCTCCATTACATGTCACTGCACACACGTGTATACACTGCACATGGCGGCTCTTACCTTGTGATATAAGAGGCTGGTGCTCCTCCATCATGGCCTCCTTGTACAGATCCTTGTGTCCTTCTATATACTCCCACTCCTCCATGGAGAAATAGACAGTGACGTCCTGACACCTTAGAGGAACCTGACAACACAATGACACCGTCATCACCCAGAGCCCTCCAGTGCTGTTACTGGAGAATTTCCCAGCATTCCCAGCAGTGTCACCTCTCCAGTCAGCAGCTCCATCATCTTCTGGGTGAGCTCTAGGATCTTCTGCTCATGTATCAGGGGGTGAGAGGGAGGCTCTGTGATGGGGTGAGGGGTCCTGCTCCGCCCTCCTGACTCCTGGAGATGGATGATGGGAGTCACACAGTCCCCCGATGTCTTCTTCACTATTGTGTACTCCTGTGGATGGAGAGAGACACTTAGGGAATAAACCCTTCAGGGGCCATGTGCTCTCCTCCGGCCCTTTCCTCCTGGTACAACGTGCCTACTTACCTTCTCATGGCTCCTACAACATGACTATTGGTCACTGGTCACATGACACATCACTCACCATACTGGGGGCTGATCTTCAGGTTCTCCATCACTTGGAAGGTCTGGAGGCCGTTCTCCAGGACCCTGGACTCTTCCTATCACTTCCTATGATGGATTCTCCTTCCCGATGTCTGACTTGTTACAGAATACAATAAAGAGCTGAGAAATCTAGAAAAGTTTACCTCTCCGCTCAGCAGGGAGATGATCTCCAAGGTGAGGTCTAATATTCTTCTGCTGATCTCCTTCCTGTCCATCCTTGGTGGCTCATTCAGGACAAGGCTCGTATTGCTGGTTTTCTTCATCCTCCTCCAAAAAAAAGGGAATAAAGGTTAATCAGTGAGTCCAAAGTTCGGGTTCAGGTTATCGAAGAATCCCGTTATGAATTCCCCTACCATGGACCATAACTGAATTCTATGACGGCATGCACCGTGGAAGCCTATAAGAGACATTCCATCATAATTGAAGTCTATGCTGATGCAGAACTTACAACATAAGTTCGCTCAACACTACTCTTGGCAGTGCAGTGTGTGGAGGCAGGGAGACTCTGGGCTACATGTGTATCTAAGCTCCTGACAACCCCCACTATCCCCACTACTACTCCCCCCATCATATTAAGCTGAGGAGCGGAGAGGGATTCCTTGTGTGTAATGGAGGAGAATCTCCAGAGGTGACATGTCTGAGCTCTCCACCACACTGTCTCCTCACAGCTCATCTTACCTGCAGGCTGGAGGAATGGCTGATACCAGAGAGAACAAGAGCCCTGACTACCGACCAGGACCTGCCCAGTATCTGCTGCACTGCCAGAGCTGAAGGACCTGCGGTGATGTCACCGTCATGTGATCAGTGCAGGGGGCGGGGTTCAGTACTGGAGAAAAGAGGTGGTGACAGGACTGTGATGATGTCACCGCCATATGATGAATGTAGGGGGCGGGGTTTGGTAGTTCAGTCACTAATCACATGAAGGTGACGTCACCGCAGGTCCTTCAGCTTTGGGGGGTTCATCAGGCTCTTTGAATCCAGTCATCAGAAAGGCTATGGTGTTTTCCCTGTGGGAACTCTGGAGGACTACACAAGGGAAGAGATTTAGATAACTTAAAAAACTAATGCAGCTTTTTACAGACAGACAATAAATGTTCACCTTCGGTGGCCATTTTTTTTATGATTGCATTTTTACTCATTATGGTCTTGAAATCAGGAGGAAAACACTTCAGTTTTGTCCCCATTCATTGTCACAAGAACGCATTCCGTTCCGTTTGGATGCGTTCCCATGTCGGACATGAAAGCCATGGGATGCGGAGCAAGACGGATCCAGCGTGAAACACAATGTAAGTCAATGGTGCCGGATGCGTTTTCTCGGACACAAAAGAAAACCGATCCGGCACCCATTGACTTACAGGGGTATTAATGCCGGATCCACCATGGCTGTTTTAGAGACTACGCCCCCGGATCTGCCGGTTGTATTATCAAAAGCAGAAAGTAGCCTTCTATAAGAACTGAGCTATAACGTCAGAGATAAGGAGCCTGTCACCTGACGGAACAGAGTGAAGGGTCAGGGCCTGCTACTCGAGAGGCAAACAAGATTCAGATAATAAGTAGATAGACGAGTCCTATTATATTTGACAAAACACCTAGAAAATAAGCTTTAGTACCCTAAAATCATACATTTTATTGATATCCTTAAAACGACCGTACTGGTCAAACAGGAGGAAAAGAGGCCCCAGGAGTAAGTGGCGGAGAGCAACCATCTGGGGACAACATTTACCCTAATGATCCTGATTGGTCCTAAAGGTGGTGACCCTCCGTCCTCATGCCCACCCTGGTTAGCCCTAACAAATAAATAAGTACCTTGTCACCCTGACGCGTTTCCTCCAGTCATTAGGTTCATCGGGGGGTACACAAGACGGGTGCTCCCGAAAAATGGGCTAGTAGATAAAGGTGGGGCTGGTAGATACAGAAATACCTGTAGTGGGTGATAGCGTTACATTCAGATGTACTGCTGGCAGGCGTCCAGTCCCACCCGAGGTTGTGAAATGTGTATTTGTTCTAGAGCAGGCATGCTCCACCTGTGGCAGAACTACAACTCCCAGCATGCCAGAACAGCCTGCGGCTATCAGCCTACAGAAGGGCATTGTGGGAGTTGGGGTTTTACAACAGCTGGAGGGCCGCAGGTTGAGCATGGCTGTTCTAGAGTGTAAATTTGGGTCAATGCTAGACATGATTTTATAACTTGTAGACAAAGGGTACTATGAAATATATACCGGGCACAGTCCTTCCTAAGTTTTATAGTGTATAGGTTGAATGCAACGTTTCTAAAGTGCGCTAAAAAGTGTGATGAGAAAAGGAGAATAAAAGTATGGGATGGATTGTGCAAGAAAATGGTCGAAAAACTCTCAAAAAAGAGGAATACTGCTAGACGAATAGTGACGGGGAAAGCGGGAAAAAGAAGGTAGGGATGAGGGGAAAATGGAAGGGTGCAGCAGGTTGTTGGTGAAGGCTGGAATGCCAAAAGATGGAAGTTTGGAGGTTGAAGAAAATGGACGACACAATTAAAAAGATACCTTGTATTCAGATTACCCTGAATTAAGAATCTCCTTGCGACTGCTGAGTGCAGAAAACGGTACTGTTATATGTGCTCCTAAATAAAAAGTCATTTCAGTGATGATTGTTTGCATATAGTTAGGGATATCCTATATATATATATATATATATATATATATATATATAGTATATGAAATCCGGCAGCACTCACTTTAGAGGTTATCAGGTGCAAGCGTCTCGCCTTTGACCATAGGCTTGTATATTCAAGGAAAAATCCAAGTGCACTTTGCTTGAGAAGGATCCCGGAAAGGGATTGAAACATTGCCTATTTTTGTGTCACATGTGTGAATAAAGACACTGCGTTTTTTTACAAGAAGAGTGCTGCGTTGATTTTTCCTTGAATATATATATATATACAGTACAGACCAAAAGTTTGTACACACCTTCTCATTCAAAGAGTTTTCTTTATTTTCATGACTATGAAAATTGTAGATTTACACTGAAGGCATCAAAACTATGAATTAACACATGTGGAATTATATACATAACTAAAAAGTGTGAAACAACTGAAAATATGTCATATTCTAGGTTCTTCAAAGTAGCCACCTTTTGCTTTGATTACTGCTTTGCACACTCTTGGCATTCTCTTGATGAGCTTCAAGAGGTAGTCACCTGAAATGGTCTTCCAACAGTCTTGAAGGAGTTCCCAGAGATGCTTAGCACTTGTTGGCCCTTTTGCCTTCACTCTGCGGTCCAGCTCACCCCAAACCATCTCGATTGGGTTCAGGTCCGGTGACTGTGGAGGCCAGGTCATCTGGCGCAGCACCCCATTACTCTCCTTCATGGTCAAATGGCCCTTACACAGCCTGGAGGTGTGTTTGGGGTCATTGTCCTGTTGAAAAATAAAAAAAAACAGATGGAATGGCATGCCGCTGCAAGATGCTGTGGTAGCCATGCTGGTTCAGTATGCCTTCAATTTTGAATAAATTCCCAACAGTGTCACCAGCAAAGCACGCCCACACCGTCACACCTCCTCCTCCATGCTTCACGGTGGGAACCAGGCATGTAGAGTCCATCCGTTCACCTTTTCTGTGTCGCACAAAGACACGGTGGTTGGAACCAAAGATCTCAAATTTGGACTCATCAGACCAAAGCACAGATTTCCACTGGTCTAATGTCCATTCCTTGTGTTCTTTAGCCCAAACAAGTCTCTTCTGCTTGTTGCCTGTCCTTAGCAGTGGTTTCCTAGCAGATATTCTACCATGAAGGCCTGATTCACAGTCTCCTCTTAACAGTTGTTCTAGAGATGTGTCTGCTGCTAGAACTCTGTGTGGCATTGACCTGGTCTCTAATCTGAGCTGCGATTTCTGAGGCTGGTGACTCGGATGAACTTATCCTCCGCAGCAGAGGTGACTCTTGGTCTTCCTTTCCTGGGGCGGTCCACATGTGAGCCAGTTTCTTTGTAGCGCTTGATGGTTTTTGTGACTGCATGTATCTGTGTGTATCCACCTGACTTCTCCACAACGCAACTGATGGTCCCAACCCCATTTATAAGGCAATAAATCCCACTTATTAAACCTGACAGGGCACACCTGTGAAGTGAAGACCATTTCAGGTGACTACCTCTTGAAGCTCAACAAGAGAATGCCAAGAGTGTGCAAAGCAGTAATCAAAGCAAAAGGTGGCTACTTTGAAGAACCTAGAATATGACATATTTTCAGTTGTTTCACACTTTTTTGTTATGTACCGTATTTTTCGCCCTATAAGACGCACCGGCCCATAAGACGCACCTCGGTTTTTGGGGAGGAAAATAAGAAAAAAAATATTTTTAACCAAAAGGTGTGCTGTGTGTTTGGAACTAATGGTGGTCTGTGGATGGCACTATTACTGGGGATCTGTGGATGACTGACACTGTTATGGGGGGGATCTGTGGATGACGGACACTGTTATGGGGGATCTGTGGATGACGGACACTGTTATGGGGGATCTATGGATGACGGACACTGTTATGGGGGGATCTGTGGATGACGGACACTGTTATGGGGGGATCTGTGGATGACGGACACTGTTATAGGGGGGATCTGTGGATGACGGACACTGTTATAGGGGGGATCTGTGGATGACGGACACTGTTATAGGGGGGATCTGTGGATGACGGACACTTATGGGGGGATCTGTGAATGACGGACAGTGTTATGGGGGGGATCTGTGGATGACTGACACTGTTATGGGGGTATCTGTGGATGACTGACACTGTTATGGGGGATCTGTGGCTTGCACTGTTACAGGGGGGGGATCTGTGGATGGCACTGTTACAGGGGGGGGATCTGTGGATGGCACTGTTACAGGGGGGATCTGTGGATGGCACTGTTACAGGGGGGATCTGTGGATGGCACTGTTACAGGGGGGATCTGTGGATGGCACTGTTATGGGCTGGGGGGATCTGTGGGTGGCACTGTTATATATGTGCCATCCACAGACCCCCCAGCCCATAACAGTGCCATGCACAGACCCCCCCCAGCCCATAACAGTGCCATTCACAGATCCCCCCCCCCCCCACACTGTAACAGTGCCATCCACAGATCGCAATCCGAACCCCCCCCCCCCCCACCCCCCCCCCCCCGCCATACAAATATAAGATGTCATATTGAATTAATAGTTATTAAACGTGCCCCCCAACTCCTATTACTACCTTTCATCCTAATCGCTGCTGTAGAAATCAGGCCGGACGGCCGGCGCGTCTCACTGACGTCACTTGCCTGCGCCGCCTACTTCATTCATAAAGTAGGTGGCGCAGGGTGACACGATTTACGCTGCCGCCCGCCCGGCCTGCCTGAATTCTACAGCAGCGATGAGAATGTAAGGTAGTAATAGCAGTTGGGGGGCATGTTTAATAACTATTACTTGAATATGAGATCTTATATTAGTATACCGGAGCGGCGCTATACTACACTGACTGCACCGCCCCGCCGCTATTACCGGCCCCCAGCTCCTCCTCCCAGTAACTCCCCGAGTCCCCGCTCTGCTCATACATCGCAGCTTGCGATGTAAAACTGGCAGCATTCGCCCCATAAGACGCAGGGGCTTTTCTCCCCCATTTTGGGGGAAGAAAAAGTGCGTTTTATGGGGCGAAAAATACGATATATAATTCCACATGTGTTAATTCATAGTTTTGATGCCTTCAGTGTGAATCTACAATTTTCATAGTCATGAAAATAAAGAAAACTCTTTGAATGAGAAGCTGTGTCCAAACTTTTGGTCTGTACTTTATAGATATATATATATATATATATATATACTGTATATATCTCAGTAAGTCCACGAGGCATTGTATTCATTTTGTTTATCCTGTTATGTGCATTTTTCAGGTTCTGTCTTGAATAATTAGATTTGTATCTGTTCTAACTTTATTTTTGTAGGAGACAAGATAAGAAGAATGGCCATTATTAACCAGAACATTGCATTTTTAATATGTCTCTTTCTCCCTTAATCCCCTCCCGTCCGCTTGTTGACTATAAACGTCCGGGAGGTGGATCTCTATCTCTGAATGGACGTTCCTGAACATCCTTGTTTTTGCCTCTGTACTGCGTCCGCTGTACCATGTGAATCTGCTCAAGTCATGGAAGGAAAGGGAAACCTGTACGGAAGACAGCCCACAACCAGGGTTCCTAGGGGAAGCGGTTTCGGCCCCTCAGTCTGAAGCAGGGGAAGCGGCTGTCACAGTGAAAATTGCTGACAGCCTCTCCTCTAAACAGGCTCAGGAAGCCAGGGAGTTCATTAGTCGGAACACAGATGTGTTCTCAGACCTCCCTGGACGCACGTCCGTAATCCGGCATGACATTATCACTGAGCCTTAGGTAAAAGTCTGGTTAAAACCGTACCGGGTGCCCGAGGCGACAAGCCATCACGGAGGAAGTGCAGCTAATGCTCCAGCTGGGTGTCATCGAAGAGTCAAAAAGTGAGTGGGCCAGTCTGATAGTATTAATACCCAAGCCAGACGGGACATTGCGGTTCTGTAATGACTTCCGCAAACTTAATGAGGTGTCTAAGTTTGACGCGTATCCCATGCCCCGAGTGGATGAGCTTATTGAAAAGTTGGGCCAAGCCCGGTATTTTTCTGTGTTGGACCTCACCAAAGGGTACTGGCAGGTACCCTTGACTCAGGCTGCCAAAGAAAAAACGGCTTTCGTCACGCCAGAGGGGCTGTATCAGTACAAGGTATTACCCTTTGGTCTACATGGCGCTCCCGCCACGTTTCAAAGGCTAATGAATATTGTACTCTGTCCACATCGTCGGTACGCTTCGGCGTACCTGGACGATATCGCTGTCCATAGCTCCAACTGGGAAAGTCACCTACCTAAAGTACAGGCTGTAGTGGACTCCCTTAGGAAGGCTGGCTTAACCGCTAACCCAAAAAAGTGCTCGATAGGGTTAGAAGAAACCAAGTACCTGGGGTATGTCATTGGGCGCGGAATGATCAAACCTCAGGTGGACATAATTGAGGCAATTAGGAATTGGCCCCGACCTGTCACTACTCGGCAAGTAAAGTCGTTCCTGGGTATGGTTGGGTACTATATGAGGTTTGTCCCCAATTTTGCTACAGTCGCCGCACCATTGACAGGCCTTTTGAAGGGACGCAAGTCAGTGACGGTCCACTGGAATGAGCAAGCGGAAAAGCTTTTCTCAGCTTTGGCCCTGTGTGGGTCCCCGGTTCTGGTGACGCCCGACATCAAAAGGGAGTTTATCGTGCAGACCGATTCCTCCGAGGTAGGTCTCGGTGCTGTACTGTCTCAAGATATTGACGAGGAGGAGCATACCGTTGTCTTCCTCAGCCGGAAGCTCACCCCAGCCGAGACTAGGTACAGTATAGTGGAGAGAGAGTGCCTGGCCATCAAGTGGGGAGAAGGTTCTGTCTGGTGACCGACCACTCCCCTCTTAAATGGATGAGCCAGGCCAAAGAGAGGAATACTCGGGTCACCAGGTGGTTCTTATCTTTGCAAAATTTTAAGTTTTCCGTGGAACACAGGGCAGGCCGGTTACAGGGAAACGCGGATGCCCTGTCCCGCGTACACTGTCTGGCAAGTGTTCACCCCCTCAGGGTTAAACAAAAGGGGGAGGTTTGTAAGAAGGAACAAGGAGCCGTCATTGACGGAAGATACGTGTCACCGAGGTTCCTGGCCTCGGTAAGGTAAGAACCAGATTTTTTTCCTGAAGTGTCAGTTCTGTAGTGCAGTCTGACATTTCAGCTGTTAGTATGGCTGTAAAGCCGATCCGGTTCTTATTGGGAGCAGCCAAAGAGCAGGGTGGGGGGCTGTTCCCCACGGTTCCAGGCCGTGTTTTGGCTAGGATATAAAAACCCAGCCAGCAACGTTCAGCTGGGGCATTATCCTCCATGACAGAGAAGCTGTGGAGCTGTGAGAGCCGTATGCTGGGGGGGAAAAAAAGGCCTCTAAAGCCTGCTGTGGAATGTGGGTGGAAATCTACTGACCAGGTGAAGGTTTTGTGCACTGTGGACTTTGTGTGGTGTGAGCAAGCACCAAAACTGAACACCATTACTTTTTTCTTGTTTTTCCTATTGTGTGAATAAAACACTGAACTTTAATTTACATCCTTGTTTTTGCCTCTGTACTGCGTCCGCTTACCCTGCCTCCCTGTCACGGCTGTAAGTGAGCAACACACAGTAAATAGCAACTGACCGGACCCAAACTAGGGAGGATAAAGGGTGACCCCTGTCAGACCCTAAAAGCTCTCCCTAAGCTGCTATGCACATGTCCAGATCCATATGGTGGATCGAGACATGCCCGCGTACCTCAGGCTGATGACCACTGAAACCCCTACAATAGTGGAAGGGGCACGGCCACCGGTGCCCTGCTCAGTATATGGACGGAACCGGGGTCGCCTCGGATCCAGTCAGCAAAGAAACAGAAACACACAATGTCTGAACACTTATCTGAAGGAGCTGCGGCTGCAGTGAAAACAGATCCAAAGTCAGCAGACAATATCCGAAGTACTTGCTTCAGCAGAACACAGATCCAGTGAAAAGATATCACACAGGTGAAGATACTCAAGCGAGAGATACAGCTCAAATGAAAAGTATAATCCGCACCTCTACAAAGGAGGAGGGGTGATTTAAAGGCAGCGAAATCAAACACAGGAGAGACAGCTGGGAGGAAGGAAACCGAAAGTAAAGACCTCATCACAGGGGCAGAGAAACAGGGCAGAGGGAACTCCTCCAAGCTCTAGTAGTGACATCATCACAGGGGTGGAGAAACAGAGCTGTGAGAACGTCTCAAAGCTCTAGTAGTGACACTACCAGAGCGAATGCCCACACTACCTACAGTATCATAGCCGATTGTTGGCAGTACTGTAAATTGCCCGGCCTAATAGGGCTCTGCTGCTGATAATTCTGTACTGTAACACTGTAACGATGTACTGTACTTTAAGTTTCCTGCTTCAAGTCACTGAGAAGTACAGTAGAAGTCCACAAGTGAAACAAAGAGACTGGAAAGAGGACGACAGAAATAACAGTGTACTGTACAGTTCAATTTGTACACAAAGGCTCTTCTTAGAAACTGCAACCTCACAAAGAAAGAGCAAATCCATTGTACTGTACATTGTTATCATGCAGGGGGAAAGATTTCTGTAGTCATCCTTCCACCTGCCGACATTTGGAGCAGGAGGGCTTTAGGGTCGGGGATGGAGGCATCACTGGGGGAATGGGTGGCCACAGCAGGAGCGCTGAGCGGTGCTTCAGGGTGCCGGTCAGCGCTCCTTTCCCGCAGCCAGGCTGCCCAAGCAGCCCTGCATAAATAGAGCAAGCAGGGAGAAATATCTCTAAAGTCATCCTTTCACCTGCCGACATTTGGAGCAGGAGGGCTTCAGGGGTTGGGGATAATGCCATCACTGGGGGGATGGGTGGCCACAGCAGGAGCGCTAACCAGTACTTCAGGGTGCCGGTCAGCACTCCTGCCAGGCTGCCCAAACAGCCCTGCATAAATAGAGCAAGCAGGGGGAAAGATCTCTGTAGCCATTGTTAAGGTGAGGACAACTTGGCTAAATTCTCATCCCCTATTTTATATACATGTTAAACTTCCATTTTGTGTCTCTCTGATAGTTGAAGTAGCTTATGCAATTTAAAGTGTTGGCAGAGGACAGCAGTTCTGATGGTCAAGTCGTATCACAAGAAGTAGAAGCTTGGACATTCCAAGAAGCTGAAGAAGTCACAATGTGTTATGTGCCTGATGTTTCTATAGGTTCTTTTTGTAAGACTGATGATTGCTTATTATCTCAGTATTCTGATCGGTGGTTTTCATTGAACACTTTTGAATACTCTGAACATCTATAAAGGTTTTGTAAGTGTCTTCAATAAATCAGTCAGTCTGAATCACACTGTGTCTGTGTCTCAAGTCTTACTCTCCAGCGCGCTGCATCAAATTGGGAACCATCTGGCAGACTGGGAGGCGTGAGCCTCAACCTAAATTATTTCCTAACGGCATCGGGGTGATTTCCAAACACATGCTTTCCTGTTCACCGCCGGAGAGTCATACACTGTGCCCACCCATAATGTTTCCATTCTAAGAAAGTCATCTGATCTTAAATGTATTTCCTGCAAAAAAGCGATGTCCACTTTTAACCGTTTCAAATGGCGAAGGACTTTCATCCTTTTATTGGAGGATCTAAGACCCTTAACATTCCATGAGATTACTTTCATACTGGGATGAATATAGTAGATAAAGCAAGAAATGGCTAAGGGCTCTCAGACAATGAACAAGTACTAGCTCACCAGATGGATCTCTAGAGATATACTACCTGGTTAAGCCAAGGCTACGGACCTGTGAGAACAATACACAGAAAAAAAAAAAATCAACAACAGTGAACACAATACAAAAGGATTTGGGGGGGTACTATCTTTCCTTGGGGAGAGAGAACCTTAATCAATGTGAGAGCTCATTTGCATCCCTTTCTTCCCATTATTCCAAAGGAGCATGTATGGCCTATAAGTTTCCTCACGCCGATTAAGGCGCTCTCTCCCGAAGGAGAGATAGTACCCCCCAAATCCTGACCTGGCCTCTCACCAGTTAAGCCAATACCCTCTGCTCTGCATGCACCTCGAAACAGCCGTCTGCAGATGAGGTTCTGGCTTATTTAATATCCGAGTCATGTCTCAAGGCCTATTTAAAGGGTCAAACATTGACTTATAGGATAGATGCTTGTTAAGAGCTCATTTGCATCCCTTTCTTCCCACAATACAAAAGTTCACAAGCAAGCAGCATTGAAATAATGACTTCCCATATTCTGGTATCTTAGAGGTACACCCTCTCCTCATCTCAAGAAAAATAAAGTGTTATCAAACTCGTAGCTCTAAAGATGGAGCAGATAGACACCCCAGAACTTGAATCTTAAAACTGTAAGAAAGTACTTGTACACTTGTCTATCTTAAACAGGCGTAGCAATCGATGAATGTTCCCCGCCCATGCCAAGCTCACTTTTTTAGACCTGGCGTGAGCGGGGAAAAGTCACAGATTGCTCCAGAAATACATCTAATATAGACGTATTCCTAGATAGTAAATCTCTCACTTTACATTGTTCTCTGCTCAGGGTGGATTGCTCTGGTGGCCATGTCAAGCAGTACTTTAACAATACTTTTGTCACAGTCCCTAACGTGACAGGTGTCCGAAGATCTAAGAGACTGGCTGCTGTTGTCGGTGTGGTGTTCCCTCCCACATCACTAAACGTGACAACTTTGTATCTTTAGTGTTAACCACCACTAACAGTAATTGGATTGATTGTTCTAGAAACAGCCAGAAGTTGAACATGTTTCCACCATCTCTGATATAGGTTACCAGATATAGATTATTCAGGTGGACAAGGAACAATTTTAAAGTCACTGGAGTAACAGAGGATTCATGGATACAGGAACAAGAGGCCTTGAGTTGACAATAGCAGACAGCTCAACTAAGAAGGTGGTCAAAGTCTCCTAAGTAAGCCTTCCACCAAATATATTAAAGGCCATATGAAAAACAAATGGTGCACACCAAAGAATCGCATAATCTCTAAAGGTATTAGTATCCAAAACATGATCATAAAGATAGTAAAAACCATTGAAAACCATATTACAATCACAGCTACCTGACAAAGCTGCATACAGCGGCGATACGCGTGGGGCTCTGTTCCTTCCACTACAGCCGATATGCAAGACTGGTGTCTATTGTAATCACTAATTAGTATGTCTTTGTGTTACTTTTTGCAGCACAAATTTGTGCATATAATGCTGCAATAGTTTTTAATATCTTTGTGATCATGTCGTGGAGCAAATATAAGATTTCATTTTATCAGTAAATACGGTTTGAATGAAGATGAAATATTAATATGTCCACATATGTTATAAAACCGTTACATGCAGTGGCGTACCTACAATAAATAAAGGGCAGGCAACTGCTAAGGGGCCCAGGCGCAGGAGGGGCGAGCTCAATGCAAAGAGATTATTATGTTCATTGTAGCAACTCTTATGCACTGAGCTCCCCCTAGTGGTGGCTTCAGGTAAACAGTTTTGTAATAGAAGAGACTTTTCAGTATATTATTATGCCAGTTATCTGGTATAAATACATTGAGATGGTGTTCCGAATGAGTGACATATTTTAGAAGCACCTGTTCCTCTTTTTACTAAATACATTTTGGATAAAGTGGGTGAGACCAAAGACAAAATTTCTTCCACTTGTATATTTGTCAAAAATCCAGGGTGTTGCGCATTTTCTGCATTGTTATGTGATTGATTCATGCACGTAGACTGGAAAACTAGGTGCAGGGGGGCCATAATAAGTTTTGAGATCTGAGTATGTCCCTGGTTACATGGGAGCATCGTTAATTCTCCCCATGTCACTCTGGACTCTCCCGCAGTGTGGGTGGATGTGTGAATACAGTGATAAGAAACAAGCTTCATGGGGACAATACATCTTCAATGCTCTGGAAGTAAACAAGGCTCCTCTTCTCTTTCTTATATCTGCAATACTTTTCCTCCATGGGTCTCGGTCACAGTTGACCTCTGAGAAATATACTGTAATTTGGTTGTTTGGCAGATCTAGGATTATTCCACCCAAAAAATAAATCTCATGGAGCCGCATGGTGACGTATCACATGATATGAAGATATCATAATATCATAATGTAACACTGCATCTAATAATTATCAAAGGGGTCACACAGTGACTTGGCTCAGCAGTCAAAAAAGTCCAACACTTGGAGTTTTGGTAGCAGGTCATCATAGAACACAATGCAAATCATATGCAACTGCAATGTGGCAGTTTTTTTTTAATATAATAGCCATAAAATAGCTGCACAAAAACAAGTTGCTAATCTGCAGCACATGTTCCCATTTAGCCCCTAACATTCATGTCTATGAATAACAAGTGATTAAAATTCTTATTTTTTTCATATAGAATTTCAGCACTATAGATTCTTCTCTGTGTGACTTCTCTCATGTTTAACAAAAACTGATTTTCCTGCAAAACATTTCCCACATTCTGAACATGAATACGGCTTCTCTCCTGTGTGACATCTCTCATGTGTAATTAGATGTGATTTCCAAGTAAAACATTTCCCACATTCTGAACATGAATATGGCTTATCTCCTGTGTGAATTTTCTTATGTGTAACAAGATTTGATTTCCAAGTAAAACATTTCCCACAGTCTGAACATGAATGTAGTTTCTGTCCTGTGTGAATTCTCTGGTGTTTAACAAGAACCGATTTAACTGCAAAACATTTCCCACATTCAGAACATGAATATGGTTTCTCTCCTGTGTGAATTCTCTCGTGTGTAATAAGCCATGCTTTTTGTGTAAAACATTTTCCACATTCTGAACAGGAATATGGCTTCTCTCCTGTGTGAATTCTCTCATGTGTAACAAGATGTGATTTATTGCTAAAACATTTCCCACATTCTGAACATGAATATGGCTTCTCTCCTGTGTGGACTCTCTCATGTGCAATAAGACATGCTTTTTGGGCAAAACATTTACCACATTCTGAACAGGAATATGGTTTCTCTCCTGTGTGAATTCGCTCATGTTTAACAAGATGTGATTTATATGAAAAGCATTTCCCACATTCTGAACAGGAGTATGACTTCTCTCCTGTGTGAATTCTTCTGTGTGTAGAAATACTTGATCTCTTTGTGAACTCTTTTTCACAGTGAAACCTTTTACTCCCTACTTGCTTGCCTACATTTGTGGTAACAATCAGTAATTGGTCAGGAGAAGGATTAGGGGTATTATATGACAGATCTGTACTGTGAAGTCCTGAATGTACATTAAGGTTTTTTCCTGAAGAGCACTGCATGATATCTTCATTTTCAAGTTTATATTTTAGTGATAACATGACGTTTTCCTCAGATTTCATACTGTGATTCTCTGTGGAGATGAAAATTAAAATGTTTTTTTTTTTTTTCAAATGGCACAGAGTACAGAAACTTTTAACACATGTGATTCCAGCCTTATAAAGCTTTGCATAATACTCTGATAATGTTCTGGATTCTTGTCTACACCCGGTACACAAATCTACTGTAGCTTAAAAATTTGAAAAACTCAACTACAGTTACAAGAAAAAGTATGTGAACCCTTTGGAATGATATGGATTTCTGCACAAATTGGTCATAAAATGTGATCTGATCTTCATCTAAGTCACAACAATAGACAATCACAGTCTGTTTAAACTAAAAACACACAAAGAATTAAATGTTACCATGTTTTTATTGAACACACCATGTAAACATTCACAGTGCAGGTGGAAAAAGTATGTGAACCCCTAGACTAATGACATCTCCAAGACTTAATTGGAGTGATGTGTCAGCCAACTGGAGTCCAATCAATGAGATGAGATTGGAGGTGTTGGTTACAGCTGCCCTGCCCTATTAAAAACACACACCAGTTCTGGGTTTGCTTTTCACAAGAAGCTATGCCTGATGTGAATGATGCCTCGCACAAAAGAGCTCTCAGAAGACCTACGATTAAGAATTGTTGACTTGCATAAAGCTGGAAAGGGTTATAAAAGTATCTCCAAAAGCCTTGCTGTTCATCAGTCCACGGTAAGACAAATTGTCTATAAATGGAGAAAGTTCAGCACTGCTGCTACTCTCCCTAGGAGTGGCCATCCTGTAAAGATGACTGCAAGAGCACAGCGCAGACTGCTCAATGATGTGAAGAAGAATCCTAGAGTGTCAGCTTAAGACTTACAAAAGTCTCTGGAATATACTAACATCCCTGTTAGCGAATCTACGATACGTAAAACGCTAAATAAGAATGGATTTCATTGGAGGATACCACAGAGGAAGCCATTGCTGTCCAAAAAAAACATTGCTGCATGTTTACAGTTTGCACAAGAGCACCTGGATGTTCCACAGCAGTACTGGCAAAATATTCTGTGGACAGATGAAACCAAAGTTGAGTTGTTTGAAAGAAACACACAACACTATGTGTGGAGAAAAAGAGGCACAGCACACCAACATCAAAGCCTCATCCCAACTGTGAAGTATGGTGGTGGGGGCATCGTGGTTTGGGGCTGCTTTGCTGCATCAGGGCCTGGACGGATTGCTATCATCGAAGGAAAAATGAATTCCCAAGTTTATCAAGATCTTTTGCAGGAGAACTTAAGGCCATCTGTCCACCAGCTGAAGCTTAACAGAAGATGGGTGTTGCAACAGGACAACGGACCAAAGCATACAGTGAGTGCAGAATTATTAGGCAAATGAGTATTTTGACCACATCATCCTCTTTATGCATGTTGTCTTACTCCAAGCTGTATAGGCTCGAAAGCCTACTACCAATTAAGCATATTAGGTGATGTGCATCTCTGTAATGAGAAGGGGTGTGGTCTAATGACATCAACACCCTATATCAGGTGTGCATAATTATTAGGCAACTTCCTTTCCTTTGGCAAAATGGGTCAAAAGAAGGACTTGACAGGCTCAGAAAAGTAAAAAATAGTGAGATATCTTGCAGAGGGATGCAGCACTCTTAAAATTGCAAAGCTTCTGAAGCGTGATCATCGAACAATCAAGCGTTTCATTCAAAATAGTCAACAGGGTCGCAAGAAGCGTGTGGAAAAACCAAGGCGCAAAATAACTGCCCATGAACTGAGAAAAGTCAAGCGTGCAGCTGCCAAGATGCCACTTGCCACCAGTTTGGCCATATTTCAGAGCTGCAACATCACTGGAGTGCCCAAAAGCACAAGGTGTGCAATACTCAGAGACATGGCCAAGGTAAGAAAGGCTGAAAGACGACCACCACTGAACAAGACACACAAGCTGAAACGTCAAGACTGGGCCAAGAAATATCTCAAGACTGATTTTTCTAAGGTTTTATGGACTGATGAAATGAGAGTGAGTCTTGATGGGCCAGATGGATGGGCCCGTGGCTGGATTGGTAAAGGGCAGAGAGCTCCAGTCCGACTCAGACGCCAGCAAGGTGGAGGTGCAGTACTGGTTTGGGCTGGTATCATCAAAGATGAGCTTGTAGGGCCTTTTCGGGTTGAGGATGGAGTCAAGCTCAACTCCCAGTCCTACTGCCAGTTTCTGGAAGACACCTTCTTCAAGCAGTGGTACAGGAAGAAGTCTGCATCCTTCAAGAAAAACATGATTTTCATGCAGGACAATGCTCTATCACACGCGTCCAAGTACTCCACAGCGTGGCTGGCAAGAAAGGGTATAAAAGAAGAAAATCTAATGACATGGCCTCCTTGTTCACCTGATCTGAACCCCATTGAGAACCTGTGGTCCATCATCAAATGTGAGATTTACAAGGAGGGAAAACAGTACACCTCTCTGAACAGTGTCTGGGAGGCTGTGGTTGCTGCTGCACACAATGTTGATGGTGAACAGATCAAAACACTGACAGAATCCATGGATGGCAGGCTTTTGAGTGTCCTTGCAAAGAAAGGTGGCTATATTGGTCACTGATTTGTTTTTGTTTTGTTTTTGAATGTCAGAAATGTATATTTGTGAATGTTGAGATGTTATATTGGTTTCACTGGTAAAAATAAATAATTGAAATGGGTATATACAGACGTGGACAAAATTGTTGGTACCCTTTGGTCAATGAAAGAAAAAGTCACAATGGTCACAGAAATAACTTTAATCTGACAAAAGTAATAATAAATTAAAATTCTATAAATGTTAACCAATGAAAGTCAGACATTGTTTTTCAACCATGCTTCAACAGAATTATGTAAAAAAATAAACTCATGAAACAGGCATGGACAAAAATGATGGTACCCCTAACTTAATATTTTGTTGCGCAACCTTTTGAGGCAATCACTGCAATCAAACGCTTCCTGTAACTGTCAATGAGACATCTGCACCTCTCAGCAGGTATTTTGGCCCACTCCTCATGAGCAAACTGCTCCAGTTGTGTCCGGTTTGAAGGGTGCCTTTTCCAGACTGCATGTTTCAGCTCCTTCCAAAGATGCTCAATAGGATTGAGGTCAGGGCTCATAGAAGGCCACTTTAGAATAGTCCAATTTTTTCCTCTTAGCCATTCTTGGGTGTTTTTAGCGGTGTGTTTTGGGTCATTGTCCTGTTGCAAGACCCATGACCTGCGACTGAGACCAAGCTTTCTGACACTGGCTAGTACATTTCTCTCTAGAATTCCTTGATAGTCTTGAGATTTCATTGTACCCTGCACAGATTCAAGACACCCTGTGCCAGACGCAGCAAAGCAGCCCCAGAACATAACAGAGCCTCCTCCATGTTTCACAGTAGGGACAGTGTTCTTTTCTTGATATGCTTCATTTTTTCGTCTGTGAACATACAGCTGATGTGCCTTGGCAAAAACTTCGATTTTTGTCTCATCTGTCCACAGGACATTCTCCCAGAAGCTTTGTGGCTTGTCAACATGTAGTTTGGCATATTCCAGTCTTGCTTTTTTATGATTCGTTTTCAACAATGGTGTCCTCCTTGGTCGTCTCCCATGTAGTCCACTTTGGCTCAAACAACGACGGATGGTGCGATCTGACACTGATGTTCCTTGAGCATGAAGTTCACCTTGAATCTCTTTAGAAGTCTTTCTAGGCTCTTTTGTTACCATTCGGATTATCCGTCTCTTAGATTTGTCATCAATTTTCCTCCTGCGGCCACGTCCAGGGAGGTTGGCTACAGTCCCATGGATCTTAAACTTATGAATAATATGTGCAACTGTACTCACAGGAACATCTAGTTGCTTGGAGATGGTCTTATAGCCTTTACCTTTAACATGCTTGTCTATAATTTTCTTTCTGATCTCTTGAGACAGCTCTTTCCTTTGCTTCCTCTGGTCCATGTCGAGTGTGGTACACACCATATCACCAAACAACACAGTGATTACCTGGAGCCATATATATAGGCCCAATGGCTGATTACAAGGTTGTAGACACCTGTGATGCTAATTAGTGGACACACCTTGAATTAACATGTCCCTTTGGTCACATTATGTTCTGTGTTTTCTAGGGGTACCATCATTTTTGTCCATGCCTGTTTCATGAGTTTATTTTTTTACATAATTCTGTTGAAGCATGGTTGAAAAACAATGTCTGACTTTCATTGGTTAACATTTATAGAATTTTAATTTATTATTACTTTTGTCAGATTAAAGTTATTTCTGTGACCATTGTGACTTTTTCTTTCATTGACCAAAGGGTACCAACAATTTTGTCCACGTCTGTATATTTGTTTTTTGTTAAGTTGCCTAATAATTATGCACAGTAATAGTCACCTGCACACACAGATATCCCCCTAAAATAGCTAAAACTAAAAACAAACTAAAAACTACTTCCAAAAATATTCAGCTTTGATATTAATGAGTTTTTTGGGTTCATTGAGAACATGGTTGTTGTTCAATAATAAAATTAATCCTCAAAAATACAACTTGCCTAATAATTCTGCACTCCCTGTAGAAGTAAATCAACAACAGAATGGCTTAAACAGAAGAAAATACACCTTCTGGAGTGGCCCAGTCAGAGTCCTGACCTCAACCCAATTGAGATGCTGTAGCATGACCTCAAGAAAGCGATTCACACCAGACATCCCAAGAATATTGCTGAACTGAAACAGTTCTGTAAAGAGGAATGGAATCCTGACCGTTGTGCACGTCTGATCTGCAACTACAGGAAACGTTTGGTTGAAGTTATTGCTGCCAAAGGAGGTTCAACCAGTTATTAAATCCAAGGGTTCACATACTTTTTCCACCTGCACTGTGAATGTTTACATGGTTTGCTTTATGCAAGTCAACAATTCTTAATCGTAGGTCTTCTGAGAGCTCTTTTGTGCAAGGTATCATTCACATCAGGCAATGCTTCTTGTGAAAAGCAAACCCAGAACTGGTGTATGTTTTTTATAGGGCAGCTGTAACCAACACCTCCAATCTCATCTCATTGATTGGACACCAGTTGGCTGACACCTCACTCCAATTAAGTCTTGGAGATGTCATTAGTCTAGGGGTTCACACACTTTTTCCACTTGCACTGTGAATGTTTACATGGTGTGTTCAATAAAAACATGGTAACATGTAATTCTTTGTGTGTTGTTAGTTTAAAGCAGACTGTGATTCTCTATTGTTGTGACTTAGATGAAGATCAGATCACATTTTATGACCAATTTGTGCAGAAATCCATATCATTCCAAAGGGTTCACATACTTTTTCTTGCAACTGTATGCTTGGCAACAAAGTCTGCCAACACATTTGCCCTTAAATGCCAAGTGAGAATAACAGTAAGAGAACAAAATTACTTAAAAGGGGTTGTCCAGCCATATATACTGATGACCTATCCTCCGGATAGGTCATTAATATCAGATCTGCTGACCAGCTGTTAGAAGAGGCCGGGTGTTTGATGAGGATGCAGCGCTCCATGCAAGCGTGGCTTCCTCGTCTTTACACTACGCATCATCTTCTGTGGAGCGGCTGCATAGTGTAATTACAAGTACTCGCTCTATTCACTTGAACGGAACGGGTATTTGTATTACACTGCACTTCCTAGACGAGGCGCAGCGTAATGAACAGGAAGTACAGCTCACATGGAGCGCTGCCTCCTCTTAAAAACAGCTGACTCCCGCCGATCAGATACTGATGACCTATCCTGACAATAGGTCATCAATATATATGCCTGGACAACCCTTTTAAGATCCATTGCCACATTACTCATTCATTATTAAATAGATTTCTTAGACCTGATGACGCTGGTGGAATCCATGCTATAATGCCCCTAGAGCTTAACTAACAAGCTCTTCTTAATGTACCTCCTCCACTGCTGCTCTACAGTCTCTATTACTCTGTATTTAGAGATTATCCTCCTTCCAGTTGCTGTATGGAATGAGAAGCTGTGTGGAATTGCAGTTTCTAATTCCATCTGCTGCCTGATTTTACTGCAGCCTGTACTGAGCATGTGCGAGACAGCAGCAGAGGAGGAGGTGCACTGAAAGGATCTTGTCTATTAAGCTGTAGATGGACAAAGACTGAGTTTAGTTAGTAAATACAGAATTCTTGAACACTCTCTAGGTCAAGTCATAATATACTAATTTTTATGTCAGAGAGGAAAATGTTCAAAAGGGATTACACAGCCATTCTGACATGGAGTTTCAAAGTAAGGACACCGGCCTCATCAGGTCTAAGTGATCTGTTTCATACTACATGCACAGTATTGTTAAATCTAATGATAGATTATCTTTAATATTGTTCTGGACAATCTGATCATGGCAAATGTGTACATTTAACAAGATAAATGTACCATGAGGTAAAGCACACACCTCAAGCTGAAACCACGGAACCATGGACAAGACAATGTGGTCTGTTTAGCTTAATGGCTGCATAGTCACCGGAGCTCAGGATTACAGACATCTTTAGGATGCAGTAGAATAGACAGAGTGAGGTCATCAAACAGAATCTGGAATAAAGGTTTCCAGCACCTTGTTGGGTGCATTACACTAAGAATGATGTTCTAAGGGGAACGCGGGTCCTATGAAGAATTAAGAAGATGCTGGTTTTCTGATACATGAGCTCTTCCATCATGTGGACATCACGAATGTCTGTGAGAATGGAGTAAAGGAAAGAAGAGGTTCTGCATCGGCGCAAATCACCAGTAAGATCGGTCTTGGTAAATAGATTTCTTTTTTTGTTTTAATAAGAAACAACGCGTTTCGGGGATGAAAGAGGAGTCTTTCATCCCCGAAACGCGTTGTTTCTTATTAAAACAAAAAAAGAAATCTATTTACCAAGACCGATCTTACTGGTGATTTGCGCCGATGCAGAACCTCTTCTTTCCTTTACCTACGAATTCTTTTGGGGGCACTGGACATCCCAGCCAAGAGATCCTAAAATCTGCGGCTGCAATCCTGGTTTAAAAGGTCTTGTTTCTATCAAGCCTACAGTAGCGTTGTGCCTGCCGGAGCACAACCCCAAAAGGTGAGTTTGGATATTTCTCACTCTGACATCCTTATCCGATGTTTGAACATACTACCCTATTGTGCGCTCTTTTTTCTCTTTTTTCCTCGCTTCCGAGGGAAATTTAGATCTGTCCGTGTTCTATGCTGTGAGCATGGAGTGACACTCCTAATGGCAAGAATCTAGGTTGATAAGCCTGGTAATTGATGGCTTAGATGTCTACCTACTGTACACAGGGTCATGCAAGTTGTCTGCTTCTGATCACTCCATCTTACTGCTAGGTGAATAGGGGAGACATTTCTGGTGTTACAGTGATTCCGCATTGGTGAGTTTGTTTGTGGTCGCATCAGAGACCAGCCCCATGATGTAACTGAACTCAACACAAACTACAGCATTGCCAGATGTATAGTGCGCTTTATATTGTGAGTATGAATTATCCCATCTGATTTGCTCTACATTATATGATATTTTTATACACTCACCAACTAATGTCTTAAGTCAGTATCATAGAGACAGTGAGTGCAACACTAATCATTGTCATTATCATGGTTATACATTAGATTTTTGTTGATGGAGACTTGATCCAGAGGAGGGAAAAACCCTCAAGGTAGAAGCCAATTTTCCCATTTTAAGGAAATCAGAATAACTCCCCGGATCAGCGACCCCTCTCTAGTAACTATAACCTGCAATATTATTACACTCCAGAAATACATCCAGGCTTCTCTTAAACCTTTTTTGTGAATTCACCTTCACCTCATCCTCTGGGAGAGAGTTTCATAGTCTCACTGCTCTTACAGTAAAGAGTCCATAGTCTCACTGCTCTTACAGTAAAGAGCCCATAGTCTCACTGCTCTTACAGTACAGAGTCCATAGTCTCACTGCTCTTACAGTAAAGAGTCCATAGTGTCACTGCTCTTACAGTACAGAGTCCATAGTCTCACTGCTCTTACAGTAAAGAGTCCATAGTCTGACTGCTCTTACAGTAAAGAGTCCATAGTCTCACTGCTCTTACAGTACAGAGCCCATAGTCTCACTGCTCTTACAGTACAGAGCCCGTAGTCTCACTGCTCTTACAGTACAGAGCCCATAGTCTCACTGCTCTTACAGTACAGAGCCCATAGTCTCACTGCTCTTACAGTACAGAGCCCATAGTCTCACTGCTCTTACAGTACAGAGCCCATAGTCTCACTGCTCTTACAGTACAGAGCCCATAGTCTCACTGCTCTTACAGTACAGAGCCCATAGTCTCACTGCTCTTACAGTACAGAGCCCATAGTCTCACTGCTCTTACAGTACAGAGCCCATAGTCTCACTGCTCTTACAGTACAGAGCCCATAGTCTCACTGCTCTTACAGTACAGAGCCCATAGTCTCACTGCTCTTACAGTACAGAGCCCATAGTCTCACTGCTCTTACAGTACAGAGCCCATAGTCTCACTGCTCTTACAGTACAGAGCCCATAGTCTCACTGCTCTTACAGTACAGAGCCCATAGTCTCACTGCTCTTACAGTACAGAGCCCATAGTCTCACTGCTCTTACAGTACAGAGCCCATAGTCTCACTGCTCTTACAGTACAGAGCCCATAGTCTCACTGCTCTTACAGTACAGAGCCCATAGTCTCACTGCTCTTACAGTACAGAGCCCATAGTCTCACTGCTCTTACAGTACAGAGCCCATAGTCTCACTGCTCTTACAGTACAGAGCCCATAGTCTCACTGCTCTTACAGTAAAGAGCCCATAGTCCCCTCACGCTCTTACAGTAAAGAGCCCATAGTCTTCACTGCTCTGACAGTAAAGAGCCGATACCAATAGTCTCACTGCTCTTACAGTAAAGAGCCCATATTCTCACGCTCTACAGTAAAGAGCCCTATTCTCACTGCTCTTACAGTAAATGAGCCATAGTCTCACTGCTCTTACAGGTAAAGAGCCCATAAGTCTCACTGCTCTTAACAGTAAAGAGCCCATATTCTCACTGCCTCTTAACAGTAAAGAGCCCATAGTCTGCACTGCGCTTACAGTAGAGAGCCCAGAGTCTCACTGCTCGTACAGTAAAAGAGCCCATAGTTCTCACTGCCTTACAGTAAAGGAGCCATGTCTCACTGCTCTTACAGTAAAGAGCCCATAGTCTCACTGCTCTTACAGTAAAGAGCCCATAGTCTCACTGCTCTTACAGTAAAGAGCCCATAGTCTCACTGCTCTTACAGTAAAGACCCATAGTCTCACTGCTCTTACAGTAAAGAGCCCATAGTCCCCTCACTGCTCTTACAGTAAAGAGCCCATAGTCTCACTGCTCTTACAGTAAAGAGCCCATAGTCTCACTGCTCTTACAGTAAAGAGCCCATAGTCTCACTGCTCTTACAGTAAAGAGCCCATAGTCTCACTGCTCTTACAGTAAAGAGCCCATAGTCTCACTGCTCTTACAGTAAAGAGCCCATAGTCTCACTGCTCTTACAGTAAAGAGCCCATAGTCTCACTGCTCTTACAGTAAAGAGCCCATAGTCTCACTGCTCTTACAGTAAAGAGCCCATAGTCTCACTGCTCTTACAGTAAAGAGCCCATAGTCTCACTGCTCTTACAGTAAAGAGCCCATAGTCTCACTGCTCTTACAGTAAAGAGCCCATAGTCTCACTGCTCTTACAGTAAAGAGCCCATAGTCTCACTGCTCTTACAGTAAAGAGCCCATAGTCTCCTGCTCTACAGGCCATAGTCCTGCTCTTACAGTAAAGAGCCCATAGTCTCACTGCTCTTACAGTAAAGAGCCCATAGTCTCACTGCTCTTACAGTAAAGAGCCCATAGTCTCACTGCTCTTACAGTAAAGAGCCCATAGTCTCACTGCTCTTACAGTAAGAGCCCATAGTCTCACTGCTCTTACAGTAAAGAGCCATAGTCTCACTGCTCTTACAGTAAAGAGCCCATAGTCTCACTGCTCTTACAGTAAAGAGCCCATAGTCTCACTGCTCGTACAGTAAAGAGCCCATAGTCTCACTGCTCTTACAGTAAAGAGCCCATAGTCTCACTGCTCTTACAGTAAAGAGCCCATAGTCTCACTGCTCTTACAGTAAAGAGCCCATAGTCTCACTGCTCTTACAGTAAAGAGCCCATAGTCTCACTGCTCTTACAGTAAAGAGCCCATAGTCTCACTGCTCTTACAGTAAAGAGCCCGTAATCTCACTGCTCTTACAGTAAAGAGCCCGTAGTCTCACTGCTCTTACAGTACAGAGTCCGTAGTCTCACTGCTCTTACAGTACAGAGTCCGTAGTCTCACTGCTCTTACAGTACAGAGCCCGTAGTCTCACTGCTCTTATAGTACAGAGTCCGTAGTCTCACTGCTCTTACAGTACAGAGTCCGTAGTCTCACTGCTCTTACAGTACAGAGTCCGTAGTCTCACTGCTCTTACAGTAGAGTCCGTAGTCTCACTGCTCTTACAGTAAAGAGTCCATAATCTCACTGCTTTTACAGTAAAGAGTCCATAGTCTCACTGCTCTTACAGTAAAGAGTCCATAGTCTCACTGCTCTTACAGTATAGAGTCCCATAGTCTCACTGCTCTTACAGTAAAGAGCCCATAGTCTCACTGCTCTTACAGTAAAGAATCCATAGTCTCACTGCTCTTACAGTATAGAGTCCCATAGTCTCACTGCTCTTACAGTAAAGAGCCCATAGTCTCACTGCTCTTACAGTAAAGAGTCCATAGTCTCACTGCTCTTACAGTAAGGAGTCCCGTTATACATAGTGATTAGATTGCCCCTCAGTCGTATTTTTTTTCTAGGCTAAATAACCCTTATTTTGATAATCTTTATGGTACTGTAGTCCATCCAACCCTCTCCAGCTCTGCTATGTCTGTCTTGGTCACAGGAGACCAGAACTGTACACAGTCCTCCAAGTGTGGTCTAACCAGTGATTTGTAAAGTGGCAGGACTATGTTCTCATCATGTGCATCTATGTGCCGTTTGATGAACCCCATAATCTTATGATCTTGGCAGCAGCTGCCTGACACTGGTTTCTACAGTGAAGTTTGCTGAGAGAGTATTTAGTAAGTCACAGAATCTGAAGTCACTTCCTCCATTCATGATTCCATACCTGTGGTGACAATGTCCTCCTCCACCTCACTCTTACACGGGGGATCGCCCATCATCTTCTCTTCTTCATCCTCCACTTTAATATCAGTCAGATCTTCCCCCTGATTTGTCATCTGTAACAATTCAGTACAATACAGCAGACAGGTGGGAAATCTAACAGATCCACATAAGAGACCCCCACAATCTATGACCCCTCTATGACTGCAGGACCCCCTATATAGATGTGTATAGGGCTCAGCTCCATCTACCTGAGGGTTCTCTGGGACCTTCTCCTCTGGACAGTCCTGGGAATACAGAGGACGGGGACATCTCTCTGGTGGATTTCTCCTCCTGGATTCATCTGTGGAGACACAAGCACACAGTGACTGAATACATGGCCTCCTGTAGATCTGTCTATAGATCAGACACTTCTCTCAGATCCTTCACTTCTAGGTTTAGTTATCAGGGGGAAATAACAATATTCTGCTCCTCACCACCTGTGCCGAGGGCCCAGCTCCTAGCAGACCATGAGTAACCTCTGTACTATAAGAGCGAATGGAGGGCAGTGGCTGGTGGCTACCTTTTTCACAATATATGGCAGGATTGAGAAGGGATTCGTTTAAAAGTGCTCTGCTACACCCTAGCAACCATATAAAAGGTGTCAGGTCATCGTCCTGGCAAAATGACACCTCGGTGAGGTACATTTCTAGAGAGAGAACCCACTGTGAAAACCTTCAGTCAGACGAAAGTACATGGAGAAAACTAAACAACTACTCCTAGTCTACTCTAAACAAGACGATAAGGTCTTGGAGAAAGCTTTGCATCCATATCCCCTCCAAGTCTCTGTTCCCTGTGAGATCAATAAAACCCCCTTCCCTTCCAATTCCAAATTCTCAACCTAACATTACATACAGCACTACAGAACATACAGGCTATTACAGCGCCCCATACCTCTTACATCCTGTGACATCTCCTCTGATGTAGATGTTCTCTTTCCTCATCTTCTCCTTTCAGATCAGACCGCCATGATGATTTATTTCAGCCAACTCGTCTCTGCAGTTTACAGACATCTTAGTTTCTTACTCTTCCATCATTCTCCCACCTTCTGAACTCCCCATCCCTCCACCCCCAATACTGTGCCCGCTGTGCTCCCCAATACTATACTGCAGAAACTGTCCCCGTGAAAATACTAGTACCACACCGATACTGCCCCCTTCAATAATTTTTAGTGTCCTAAAAAATTACTGTGCCCAGCAAATAGTGTCCCTGACACTAATAGTGTTGTAAACAAAATGACCCCCAAAAATAATTATACTAAGCTGATACTGTGCCAGGGAACCCCCCACAGTAATAGTGCTCCCCAAAGTCCTACCAATAGAAATAATTATCTGCCAGAGTGCACTTAGTAGTAATAGTGCCCCTATGCCCTACTGTACTGTTTCCACTGTGCCCCAAAAGTAATATTGCTTCCATAGTGCCCATACTGGCAACCATGTTCTCAATAGGCCCCCAGTAGTAATAAGGCTCACCATAATACTCCCAGTAGTAACAATTCTCCTAATAAAAGTGAGCCAGTACAAAAAATGCCCCTATAATTTATGCCAGTACAAAAATACCCCCATGTGTACCAGTAGAAAAAAATGCCCCGTTTTGTGTCAGTACAAAAAAACGTCTTCCTCTTAGTCCCCCAATAGAGCTAATGTTCCCATGTTTGCCAATGCCCCCTACTGTGTACCAGTACAAAAATACCCCCTCTTTGTGCCTCCAGTTGAGCTAATGTCCCCATAATGAGTGCCAGTATAAAATGCCCCTATATAGTGCCCCCAGTAGATGCCACCTCTCCCCCTTTTCTTCATAGTGGGCCAACAGCATTGTGGCAAATGAAAAAAATAAACTCAAATATTTACCTCCATGCAGCTTTCAGGGATGCGATGCAGACCTCTTCTGGCCTGTGTCCTGCATGATGATGATGGCGTTATCGTGCCACCTGCGCCGACCTCTTCAGGCACTAGGCCTGAAGCCTACTAGAGGGAACGGGTAGGAGAGACGTTACTCCCGTGCCCTGCCGCAGTATCTAACTATCGCCATCCTGAGGCAATACAGTTGAATACAGAGAGATCAGATTCTGTCGCCTGAAGCAACCACCTCAACTCGCCTACTTGGTGGAGCGGCCCTGATTAGAAGGACAGTTATGCCCTGATCAGCCATAACATTAATAGCACTGACAAAGTGAATGACAAGGATTATCTGGTAAAGATGGTAAATAGTCAGATATAGGTAGGAGTAAGGATGCCTAACAAGATATGCAGATGGCTGGATCAGAGCATCACCAGAGTGGCCGGTGTTGTGGGGTGTTCCAGGTAAATACCTACCAAGGCAGCCTAAAAAAGGATAGCCAGTGAACTGATGACTGGGTCATGTGCCCAAGATTCATTGCAGTGCGTAGAGGGTGAAGATAGCCCATCTGGTCTGGTCCCATAGAAGATCTACTATGAAGCTAATTGCTGACAACAATACTGGTGATACGAAGGTGTCAGGACACACAGGACAGTACAGCTTGTTGTGTAGGAGGTAGTGTAGCTGCAAAGTTGTTGGAGTGTCCAAGTGACCCCTGTCCATCAATGAAAATCACTACAATGGGCATCAGGATGTTTCACTTTTCCAAAGATGTGATTTTCATATGACTTCGCTTACGTCCCGAGTCTCAGTGATGTAAAAGATATATATGCCAAATTTTAAGAAGATTGGATAATATTCAGGGGTTGCACACATTGATCACTTTTATTACTACTCTCACTCCTGTACCTAGGAGGTTGGTCTAAAACGACTTCAGTTTCAGGATCCCGGGGGCTCTGCATCAAGCAAGGTGGATGGCAAAGGCAATATATGCACTTAAAATTGTCCTCTTCACTAAACAGTTGAATATTTCTCAATGAGAATTAAAAGGAATGAAACGGGTTGCACATTTTGTCAGCCTCATGTATGTTCGCTTTTTGCACGAGGCAATTGTAAGTCGATGGGCTCCAAAGAATGATTTGGATATGCTCCGGCTTCTGAGCACTTACCCAGATGCAGACGTCAAAAAAAGTGCTCTCACAGTTGCTAAGAGACACCTTTGATATCTGTCAGAAACAAACGTAGGATTGGCTTTTTTTTTTAGCCATTTCGTTACTATTAAAACAAAGACGTTCTCTGAATAGTTTGGGATCCACGACGTGACAGAATACTGCAGTGATTCTCTAAGAAGCCATGTGAACGCTCTTAAGGTGGTCAATGATACCTCAGAAAGAGTATTTGCTCTGATAAAAAAGTTTAACGAATCGGTCAGGGACGAGTAACAAAAACTATTCTTGTTGAGGGTCGTCGAGCGTCACAGAAAAGTCGTCACCGAGCTAACAAGAGAAGGGATTGCATCGTTCAAAGTTGATTAATAGAACACATGTTTTGCCTGTCATACTACCGATTAGTCTTAGGCCTCATGCACACGACTGTTGTTCGGGTCCGCATCCGAGCCGCAGTTTTTGGGGCTCACATGCGGACCCATTCACTTCAATGGGGCCGCAAAAGATGCAGACAGCACTCCGTGTGCTGTCCGCATCCTTTGCTCCGTTCCGTGGCCCCGCAAAAAAAAACAATTGGCGGACAAGAATAGGCATTTCCACAATGGGCCGCCCGTCCTGCGTTTGGCGGACAGCAAAAAATTGAACGGTCGTGTGCATGAGGCCTTAGTGTCTAGTTTTAATATTATTTTAAGTTTGTGATTTCTAGTTTTCCCAATAAAAGTAATTAACATTGAAAAATCTTATTCTTTGCCTACTTTTACATAACTGATCAAAGTGTGCAACCTCTAAATATAATCCAATCTTCTTGAAATTCGGCACATACAGTTGCAAGAAAAAGTATGTGAACCCTTTGGAATGATATGGATTTCTGCACAAATTGGTCATAAAATGTGATCTGATCTTCATCTAAGTCACAACAATAGACAATCACAGTCTGCTTAAACTAATAACACACAAAGAATTAAATGTTACCATGTTTTTATTGAACACACCATGTAAACATTCAGTATGTGAACCCCTAGACTAATGACATATCCAAGAGCTAATTGGAGTGAGGCGTCAGCCAACTGGAGTCCAATCAATGAGATGAGATTCGAGGTGTTGGTTACAGCTGCCCTATAAAAAACACACACCAGTTCTGGGTTTGCTTTTCACAAAAAGCATTGCCTGATGTGAATGATGCCTCGCAAAAAAGAGCTCTCAGAAGACCTACGATTAAGAATTGTTGACTTGCATAAAGCTGGAAAAGGTTATAAAAGTATCTCCAAAAGCCTTGCTGTTCATCAGTCCACGGTAAGACAAATTGTCTATAAATGGAATAAGTTCAGCACTGCTGCTACTCTCCCTAGGAGTGGCTGTCCTGTAAAGATGACTGCAAGAGCACAGCGCAGACTGTTCAATGAGGTGAAGAAGAATCCTAGAGTGTCAGCTAAAGACTTACAAAAGTCTCTGGCATATGCCAACATCCCTGTTAGCGAATCTACGATATGTAAAACACTAAACAGAATGGATTTCATGGGAGGATACCACAGAGGAAGCCACTGCTGTCCAAAAAAAACATTGCTGCATGTTTACAGTTTGCACAAGAGCACCTGGATGTTCCACAGCAGTACTGGCAAAATATTCTGTGGACAAATGAAACCAAAGTTGAGTTGTTTGGAAGGAACACACAACACTATGTGTGGAGAAAAAGAGGCACAGCACACCAACATCAAAACCTCATCCCAACTGTGAAGTATGGTGGTGGGGGCATCATGGTTTGGGGCTGCTTTGCTGCGTCAGGGCCTGGACGGATTGCTATCATCAAAGGAAAAATGAATTCCCAAGTTCATCAAGACATTTTGCAGGAGAACTTAAGGCCATCTGTCCACCAGCTGAAGCTCAACAGAAGATGGGTGTTGCAACAGGACAACGACCCAAAGCATAGAAGTAAATCAACAACAGAATGGCTTAAACAGAAGAAAATACACCTTCTGGAGTGGCCCAGTCAGAGTCCTGACCTCAACCTGATTGAGATGCTGTGGCAGGACCTCAAGACAGTGATTCACAGCAGACATCCCAAGAATATTGCTGAACTGAAACAGTTCTGTAAAGAGGAATGGTCAAGAATTACTCCTGACCGTTGTGCACGTCTGATCTGCAACTGCAGGAAACGTTTGGTTGAAGTTATTGCTGCCAAAGGAGGTTCAACCAGTTATTAAATCCAAGGGTTCACATACTTTTTCCACCTGCACTGTGAATGTTTGCATGGTGTGTTCAATAAAAACATGGTAACATTTAATTATTTGTGTGTTATTAGTTAAGCAGACTGTGATTGTCTATTGTTGTGACTTAGATGAAGATCAGATCACATTTTATGACCAATTTGTGCAGAAATCCATATCATTCCAAAGGGTTCACATACTTTTTCTTGCAACTGTATATCTTTTACATCACTGAGACTCGGGGCGGCCTAAAGGGCATCAGACCATTAGAAAAGGAGCAATGGAAGAAGATGCCTAGTCTGATAACTCACACTACCTCATGTGGACAGCTGGGTGTTTCTAGGCCCAACCGAGTAACTTACAGGACCTGCCTTAGAAGCTGGTCTCCTCTTGTCTGTAGACCTGGGCTATGGTCACTGAATGAACGTGAGGAGAATCGCTCCTAACTCCCTCACATGGTGAGAATCCTCCTCCTAAGCCGTATTCTACCTCCCCTGAAGTGGGAAAGATGCAGTTAGCTCCCATCCTGACCGACTTGTATCTGAGGCAGTTACTATGGGATTCCTTTTACCCATTGCCCTCCGTCGTCTGCTGAGCTTGAATCTGTCCACCTCCTGTTCTGTCTATTCCACCTTATGTCATGTCCTGTACGCCATAATGTTCCTTTACTGTGTGGGGCACTGATGGCGGTTGGGAACGTGACAACATTTATAACTGACCCTACACTATTCCTGGGAGGAGTTTATAAAAGGGGATATTTTGGCGCCATTGGATGTGCTGTGATATAGATAGAGTGGGGGGGCTGTAGTAAGACTGTCGGATCTTACACCAGTCTATATAGTGAACCCCACTGGTGTACGATGTGGGAGAATTAGTAGGAGGTAATGATTCTGGAGCATCTTCAGGAGTTCTGTGCGGCAAAGAAATCTACGGCTGCCAGAGAGCAGAGTAGATTCCTGGTCAAAGGTGTGTCCGTTTTCTGCTGTTAAATGTATCGAGCTGTGGAGGTGCAGGAGAAACACTGGAGGCGCCACTGAGTGACTGCAGGTCCGAGGCCAGAGAGCGAGCCACAAAAGACTAACACTATCTTAGAGACTGTGGTGGACGAAGCATAGCTCCAGGGTGGAAGACCTAGAAGGAAAGTTCTGGAATCCCTAGCACAATAAAGGAAGCCACCCATCATGCAGGAATGGGAGAGACAGATGACGGATCCTCTTATCCCCCTTCTCTAGTAACTGGGCCAATGACGTGATGAAGAACTCACCAATCATCTACTGCATCAAAGAGGGACATCTGCCCCTGGACATCCCCAGCAGATCCTGGAGGAGAATTACTCCAGCAGGAACCTCCCAAAATTCTTCGTGTGAGTGGAGCCCATCAATATGTCTGACTAATAAGGCAAATGCAAAACTTGTGTACATCCACCATTACATGTCACTGCACACACGAGTATACGCTGCACATGACGGGTCTTACCCTGTGATATCAGAGGCTGGAGCTCCTCCATTACATGTCACTGCACACACGTGTATACACTGCACATGACGGCTCTTACCCTGTGATATAAGAGGCTGGTGCTCCTCCATTACATGTCACTGCACACATGTGTATACACTGCACATGACGGCTCTTACCTTGTGATATAAGAGGCCGGTGCTCCTCCATTACATGTCACTGCACACACGTGTATACACTGCACATGACGGCTCTTACCCTGTGATATAAGAGGCTGGTGCTCCTCCATTACATGTCCCTGCACACACGTGTATACACTGCACATGACGGCTCTTACCTTGTGATATAAGAGGCTGGTGCTCCTCCATTACATGTCACTGCACACACGTGTACACACTGCACATGACGGCTCTTACCTTGTGATATAAGAGGCTGGTGATCCTCCATTACATGTCACTGCACACACATGTATACACTGCACATGACGGCTCTTACCTTGTGATATAAGAGGCTGGTGCTCCTCCATTACATGTCACTGCACACACGTGTATACACTGCTCATGACGGCTCTTACCCTGTGATATAAGAGGCTGGTGCTCCTCCATTACATGTCACTGCACACACGTGTATACACTGCACATGACGGCTCTTACCTTGTCATATAAGAGGCTGGTGCTCCTCCATTACATGTCACTGCACACACGTGTATACACTGCACATGACGGCTCTTACCTTGTGATATACGAGGCTGGTGCTCCTCCATTACATGTCACTACACACACGAGTATACGCTGCACATGACGGCTCTTACCTTGTGATATAAGAGGCTGGTGCTCCTCCATTACATGTCACTGCACACACGTGTATACACTGCACATGACGGCTCTTACCTTGTCATATAAGAGGCTGGTGCTCCTCCATTACATGTCACTGCACACACATGTATACACTGCACATGACGGCTCTTACCTTGTGATATAAGAGGCCGGTGCTCCTCCATTACATGTCACTGCACACACGTGTATACACTGCACATGACAGCTCTTACCTTGTGATATAAGAGGCTGGTGCTCCTCCATTACATGTCACTGCACACACTGCACATGACGGGTCTTACCTTGTGATATAAGAGGCTGGTGCTCCTCCATTACATGTCACTGCACACACGTGTATACACTGCACATGACGGCTCTTACCTTGTGATATAAGAGGCTGGTGCTCCTCCATTACATGTCACTGCACACACGTGTATACACTGCACATGACAGCTCTTACCTTGTGATATAAGAGGCTGGAGCTCCTTCATTACATGTCACTGCACACACACGTGTATACACTGCACATGACGGCTCTTACCTTGTCATATAAGAGGCTGGTGCTCCTCCATTACATGTCACTGCACACACGTGTATACACTGCACATGACAGCTCTTACCTTGTGATATAAGAGGCTGGTGCTCCTCCATTACATGTCACTGCACACACGTGTATACACTGCACATGACGGCTCTTACCCTGTGATATAAGAGGCTGGTGCTCCTCCATTACATGTCACTGCACACACGTGTATACACTGCACATGACGGCTCTTACCTTGTGATATCAGAGGCTGGAGCTCCTCCATTACATGTCACTGCACACACTGCACATGACGGCTCTTACCCTGTGATATAAGAGGCTGGTGCTCCTCCATTACATGTCACTGCACACACGTGTATACACTGCACATGACGGCTCTTACCTTGTGATATAAGAGGCTGGTGCTCCTCCATTACATGTCACTGCACACACGTGTACACACTGCACATGACGGCTCTTACCTTGTGATATAAGAGGCTGGTGCTCCTCCATTATGGCCTCCTTGTACAGATCCTTGTGTCCTTCTATATACTCCCACTCCACCATGGAGAAATAGACAGTGACATCCTGACACCTTATAGGAACCTGACAACACAATGACACCGTCATCACCCAGACCCCTCCAGTGCTGTTACTGGAGAATTTCCCAGCATTCCCAGCAGTGTCACCTCTCCAGTCAGCAGCTCCATCATCTTGTGGGTGAGCTCTAGGATCTTCTGCTCATGTATCAGGGGGTGAGGGGGAGGCTCTGTGATGGGGTGAGGGGTCCTGCTCCGCCCTCCTGACTCCTGGAGATGGATGATGGGAGTCACACAGTCCCCTGATGTCTTCTTCACTATTGTGTACTCCTGTGGATGGAGAGAGACACTTAGGGAATAAACCCTTCAGGGGCCATGTGCTCTCCTCCGGCCCTCTCCTCCTGGTACAACGTGCCTACTTACCTCCTCATGGCTCCTACAACATGACTATTGGTCACTGGTCACATAATACATCACTCACCATACTGGGGGCTGATCTTCAGGGTCTTCATCACTTGGAAGGTCTGGAGGCCGTTCTCCAGGACCCTGGACTCTTCCTATCACTTCCTATGATGGATTCTCCTCCCCGATGTCTGACTTGTTACAGAATACAATAAAGAGGAGAGAAATCTAGAAAAGTTTACCTCTCCGCTCAGCAGGGAGATGATCTCCAAGGTGAGGTCTAATATTCTTCTGCTGATCTCCTTCCTGTCCATCCTTGGTGGCTCATTCAGGAGAAGACTCGTATTGCTGGTTTTCTTCATGATGCCTCCAAAAAGAAGGGAATAAAGGTTAATCAGTGAGTCCCATGTCCCCGATAATGAGGCCGAGTGAAAGTACAACTCATCCTGCAAAACTCAGACCCTCATAAAGCTGCACTGATGGGAAAACCCTGAGCTCCGGGTGTATTTAAGCTCCTGGCGGTGCAGGGTGTATCTAAGCTCCTGGCAGTGCAGTGTGTATCTAAGCTCCTGGCAGTGCAGTGTGTATCTAAGCTCCTGGCAGTGAAAACCTCATTCACACGGAGCAGATTCTCTCATCCAGCACTGAATGATGACAACCCCCACTATCCCCACTACTCCTCCCCCATCATACTAAGTTGAGGAGCAGAGAAGGATTCCTTGTGTGTAATGGAGGAGAATCTCCAGAGGTGACATGTCTGAGCTCTCCACCACACTGTCTCCTCACAGCTCATCTTACCTGCAGGCTGGAGGAATGGCTGATACCAGAGAGAACAAGAGCCCTGACTACCGACCAGGACCTGCCCAGTATCTGCTGCACTGCCAGAGCTGAAGGACCTGCGGTGATGTCACCGGCATGTGATCAGTGTGGGGGCGGGGCTCAGCAGTGAGAGGAGAAGAGGTGGGGAAGGACCTGCGGTGATGTCACCGTCATGTGATCAGTGCAGGGGGCGGAGCTCAGCAGTGAGAGGAGAAGAGGTGGGGAAGGACCTGGGGTGATGTCACCATCATGTGATCTGTTCAGGGGGCGGGGCTTTGCAGTGGAAACCAGATGAGGTGGGGAAGGGACAGTGATGATGGTCATGTGACATAAGGGGCGGATCTCTTGTAATTGTGCTGAGAAGGAAGTAGAGGAGTGGAGTAGAGATCTCTAGTATGGAGTCTCAGGAGAAAAATTGAACCCTGTACATGGGGAGTCTACAGTGGCGTACATAGAGAAGTAAGGGCTCCATAGCAAGGATCAATCCAGGCCCCCCACATAGGAAAGAAAGGATTCTGCCTAAACCCATTTTAACCACCTCCGGACCGCCTAACGCACATGTGCGTTCCGGAGGTGGCAGGCTGGCGCACAGTCACGCATATACGCGTCATCTCGCAATACGCGAGATTTCCTGTGAACGCGCGCACACAGGCGCGCGCGCTCACAGGAACGGAAGGTAAGCGAGTGGATCTCCAGCATGCCAGCGGCGATCGTTCGCTGGCAGGCTGGAGATCCGAATTTTTTAACCCCTAACAGGTATATTAGACGCTGTTTTCATAACAGCGTCTAATATACCTCCTACCTGGTCCTCTGGTGGTCCCTTTTGTTAGGATCGACCACCAGAGGACTCAGGTAGGTCAGTACAGTCGCACCAAACACCACACTACACTACACCCCCCCCCCCCCCCCGTCACTTATTAACCCCTTATAAACCCCTGATCACCCATGATCACCCCATATAAACTCCCTGATCACCCCCCTGTCATTGATCACCGCCCTGTCATTGATCACCCCCCTGTCAGGCTCCGTTCAGACGTCCGTATGATTTTTACGGATCCACGGATACATGGATCGGATCCGCAAAACGCATACGGACGTCTAAATGGAGCCTTACAGGGGGGTGATCAATGACAGGCGGGTGATCACCCATATACACTCCCTGATCACCCCCTGTCATTGATCACCCCCCTGTCACTGATCACCCCCCTGTAAGGCTCCATTCAGACGTCCGCATGATTTTTACGGATCCATGGATACATGGATCGGATCCGCAAAACACATGCGGACGTCTGAATGGAGCCTTACAGGGGGGTGATCACCCATATACACTCCCTGATCACCCCCTGTCATTGATCACCCCCCTGTAAGGCTCCATTCAGACGTCCGCATGTTTTTTGTGGATCCGATCAATGTATCCATGGATCCGTAAAAAATCATGCGGATGTCTGAATGGAGCCTTACAGGGGGGGTGATCAGTGACAGGGGGGTGATCACCCTGATTACCCTGATCACCCCCTGTCATTGATAACCCCCCTGTAAGGCTCCATTCAGACGTCCGCATGCGTTTTGCGGATCCGATCCATGGATCCGTAAAAATTATACGGACGTCTGAATGGAGCCTTACCAGGGGGGTGATCAATGACAGGGGGGTGATCCGGGAGTGTATATGGGTGATTACCCCCCTGTCATTGATCACCCCCCTGTCATTGATCACCCCCCCCTGTCATTGATCACCCCCCCCCTGTCATTGATCACCCCCCCCCTGTAAGGCTCCATTCAGACATTTTTTTTGGCACAAGTTAGCGGAAATTTTTTTATTGTTTTTGTTTTTTCTTACAAAGTCTCATATTCCACTAACTTGTGTCAAAAAATAAAATCTCCCATGAACTCGCCATACCCCTCACGGAATCCAAATGCGTAAACATTTTTAGACATTTATATTCCAGACTTCTTCTCACGCTTTAGGGCCCCTAAAAAGCCAGGGCAGTATAAATACCCCACATGTGACCCCATTTCGGAAAGAAGACACCCCAAGGTATTCGCTGAGGGGCATATTGAGTCCATGAAAGATTGAAATTTTTGTCCTAAGTTAGCGGAAAGTGAGACTTTGTGAGAAAAAAAACAAAAAAATCAATTTCCGCTAACATATGCAAAAAATAAAAAATTTCTAGGAACTCGCCAGGCCCCTCATTGAATACCTTGGGGTGTCTTCTTTCCAAAGTGGGGTCACATGTGGGGTATTTATACTGCCCTGGATTTTTAGGGGCCCGAAAGTGTGAGAAGAAGTCTGGGATCCAAATGTCTAAAAAATGCCCTCCTAAAAGGAATTTGGGCCCCTTTGCGCATCTAGGCTGCAAAAAAGTGTGACACATCTGGTATCGCCGTACTCAGGAGAAGTTGGGGAATGTGTTTTGGGGTGTCATTTTACATATACCCATGCTGGGTGAGAGAAATATCTTGGTCAAATGCCAACTTTGTATAAAAAAATAGGAAAAGTTGTCTTTTGCCAAGATATTTCTATCACCCAGCATGGGTATATGTAAAATGACACCCCAAAACACATTCCCCAACTTCTCCTGAGTACGGCGATACCAGATGTGTCACACTTTTTTGCAGCCTAGGTGGGCAAAGGGGCACATATTCCAAAGAGCACCTTTCAGATTTCACAGGCCATTTTTTACAGATTTTGATTGCAAGGTACTTCTCACACATTTGGGCCCCTAAATTGCCAGGGCAGTATAACTACGCCACAAGTGACCCCATTTTGGAAAGAAGACACCCCAAGGTATTCCGTGAGGGGCACGGCAAGTTCCTAGAATTTTTTATTTTTTGTCACAAGTTAGCGGAAAATGATGATTTTTCTTTTTTTTTCTTTTTTCCTTACAAAGTCTCATATTCCACTAACTTGCGACAAAAAAAAAAAAATTCTAGGAACTCGCCATGCCCCTCACGGAATACCTTGGGGTGTCTTCTTTCCAAAATGGGGTCACTTGTGGCGTAGTTATACTGCCCTGGCAATTTAGGGGCCCAAATGTGTGAGAAGTACTTTGCAATCAAAATGTGTAAAAAATGACCGGTGAAATCCAAAAGGTGCACTTTGGAATATGTACCCCTTTGCCCACCTTGGCAGCAAAAAAGTGTCACACATCTGGTATCGCCGTACTCAGGAGAAGTTGGGGAATGTGTTTTGGGGTGTCATTTTACATATACCCATGCTGGGTGAGAAAAATATCTTGGTCAAATGCCAACTTTGTATAAAAAAATGGGAAAAGTTGTCTTTTGCCAAGATATTTCTCTCATCCAGCATGGGTATATGTAAAATGACACCCCAAAACACATTCCCCAACTTCTCCTGAGTACGGCGATACCAGATGTGTCACATTTTTTTGCTGCCAAGGTGGGCAAAGGGGCACATATTCCAAAGTGCACCTTTCAGATTTTGCAGGCCATTTTTTACAGATTTTGATTGCAAAGTTCTTCTCACACATTTGGGCCCCTAAATTGCCAGGGCAGTATAACTACACCACAAGTGACCCCATTTTGGAAAGAAGACACCCCAAGGTATTCCGTGAGGGGCATGGCGAGTTCCTAGAATTTTTTATTTTTTGTCGCAAGTTAGTGAAATATGAGACTTTGTAAGGAAAAAAGAGAAAAAAATAGAAATCATCATTTTCCGCTAACTTGTGACAAAAAATAAAAAATTCTAGGAACTCGCCATGCCCCTCACGGAATACCTTGGGGTGTCTTCTTTCCAAAATGGGGTCACTTGTGGCGTAGTTATACTGCCCTGGCAATTTAGGGGCCCAAATGTGTGAGAAGTACCTTGCAATCAAAATGTGTAAAAAATGGCCTGCAAAATCTGAAAGGTGCACTTTGGAATATGGGCCCCTTTGCCCACCTTGGCAGCAAAAAAGTGTGACACATCTGGTATCGCCGTACTCAGGAGAAGTTGGGGAATGTGTTTTGGGGTGTCATTTTACATATACCCATGCTGGATGAGAGAAATATCTTGGCAAAAGACAACTTTTCCCATTTTTTTATACAAAGTTGGCATTTGACCAAGATATTTTTCTCACCCAGCATGGGTATATGTAAAATGACACCCCAAAACACATTCCCCAACTTCTCCTGAGTACGGCGATACCAGATGTGTCACACTTTTTTGCTGCCAAGGTGGGCAAAGGGGCACATATTCCAAAGTGCACCTTTCAGATTTTGCAGGCCATTTTTTACACATTTTGATTGCAAAGTTCTTCTCACACATTTGGGCCCCTAAATTGCCAGGGCAGTGTAACTACCCCACAAGTGACCCCATTTTGGAAAGAAGACACCCCAAGGTATTCCGTGAGGGGCATGGCGAGTTCCTAGAATTTTTTATTTTTTGTCGCAAGTTAGTGGAATATGAGACTTTGTAAGAAAAATAAAAAAAATAAAAATCATCATCATTTTCCGCTAACTTGTGACAAAAAATAAAAAGTTCTATGAACTCACTATGCCCATCAGCGAATACCTTAGGGTGTCTACTTTCCCAAATGGGGTCATTTGTGGGGGTTTTCTACTGTTTGGGCATTGTAGAACCTCAGGAATCATGACAGGTGCTCAGAAAGTCAGAGCTGTTTCAAAAAGCGGAAATTCACATTTTTGTACCATAGTTTGTAAGTGCTATAACTTTTACCCAAACCATTTTTTTTTTGCCCAAACATTTTTTTTTTATCAAAGACATGTAGAACAATAAATTTGGCGAAAAATTTATATATGGCTGTCGTTTTTTTTGCAAAATTTTACAGCTGAAAGTGAAAAATGTCATTTTTTTGCAAAAAAATCGTTACATTTTGATTAATAACAAAAAAAGTAAAAATGTCAGCAGCAATAAAATACCACCAAATGAAAGCTCCATTAGTGAGAAGAAAAGGAGGTAAAATTCATTTGGGTGGTAAGTTGCATGACCGAGCGATAAACGGTGAAAGGAGTGTAGTGCCGAAGTGTAAAAAGTGCTCTGGTCATGAAGGGGGTTTCACCTAGCGGGGCTGAAGTGGTTAATGACCCTTGGGCCATTTTTTTCCACTGCCTCATTTGCTAAAGGTTGTTCCTTTTGAGGGTAGGGTCCTGACCAGGTTTTTACCCCCAGTAGAAGAGGAAGTGATCCCAACTGGGCCCCATATCAGTTGCATGGTCTGCTTCTATGGTAGTTACGCCCTTGGCTGTCTAGCACATAGCCCCAGAGGACTCTTGGAGTGTACGGCTGTCTAGCACATAGTCATAGAGGACTCTTGGGGTCTACAACTGTCTAGCACATAGTCATAGAGGACTCCTGCAGTCTACAACTGTCTATCACATAGTCATAGAGGACTCTTGGGGTCTACAACTGTCTAGCACATAGTCATAGAGGACTCCTGCAGTCTACAACTGTCTATCACATAGCCCCAGAGGACTCTTAGAGTCTAAAGCTGTCTAGCACATAGTCATAGAGGACTCCTGCAGTCTACAGCTGTCTAGCACATAGCCATAGAGGAGTCCTGGGGTCTATAGCTGTCTAGCACATAGTCATAGAGGACTCCTGCAGTCTACAGCTGTCTAGCACATAGTCATAGAGGACTCCTGCAGTCTACAGCTGTCTAGCACATAGTCATAGAGGACTCCTGGGGTCTATAGGTGTCTAGCACATAGTCATAGAGGACTCCTGGGGTCTATAGGTGTCTAGCACATAGTCATAGAGGACTCCTGGGGTCTACAACTGTCTAGCACATAGCCATAGAGGACTTCTGGGGTCTATAGGTGTCTAGCACATAGTCATAGAGGACTCCTGGGGTCTACAGCTGTCTAGCACATAGTCATAGAGGACTCCTGGGGTCTACAGCTGTCTAGCACATAGCCATAGAGGACTCCTGCAGTCTACAGCTGTCTAGCACATAGCCATAGAGGAGTCTTGATGTCTACAGCTGTCTAGCACATAGCCATAGAGGACTCCTGGGGTCTATAGCTGTCTAGCCCATAGTCATAGAGGACTCCTGGGGTCTACAGCTGTCTAGCACATAGCCATAGAGGACTCCTGGAGTCTATAGGTGTCTAGCACATAGTCATAGAGGACTCCTGGGGTCTACAGCTGTCTAGCACATAGTCATAGAGGACTCCTGGGGTCTACAGCTGTCTAGCACATAGCCATAGAGGAGTCTTGGTGTCTACAGCTGTCTAGCACATAGCCATAGAGGACTCCTGGGGTCTATAGCTGTCTAGCCCATAGTCATAGAGGACTCCTGGGGTCTACAGCTGTCTAGCACATAGCCATAGAGGACTCCTGGAGTCTATAGGTGTCTAGCACATAGTCATAGAGGACTCCTGCAGTCTACAACTGTCTATCACATAGCCCCAGAGGACTCTTAGAGTCTAAAGCTGTCTAGCACATAGTCATAGAGGACTCCTGCAGTCTACAGCTGTCTAGCACATAGCCATAGAGGAGTCCTGGGGTCTATAGCTGTCTAGCACATAGTCATAGAGGACTCCTGCAGTCTACAGCTGTCTAGCACATAGTCATAGAGGACTCCTGCAGTCTACAGCTGTCTAGCACATAGTCATAGAGGACTCCTGGGGTCTATAGGTGTCTAGCACATAGTCATAGAGGACTCCTGGGGTCTACAACTGTCGAGCACATAGCCATAGAGGACTCCTGGAGTCTATAGCTGTCTAGCACATAGTCATAGAGGACTCCTGGGGTCTATAGGTGTCTAGCACATAGTCATAGAGGACTCCTGGGGTCTACAACTGTCTAGCACATAGCCATAGAGGACTTCTGGGGTCTATAGGTGTCTAGCACATAGTCATAGAGGACTCCTGGGGTCTACAGCTGTCTAGCACATAGTCATAGAGGACTCCTGGGGTCTACAACTGTCTAGCACATAGCCATAGAGGACTCCTGCAGTCTACAGCTGTCTAGCACATAGCCATAGAGGAGTCTTGATGTCTACAGCTGTCTAGCACATAGCCATAGAGGACTCCTGGGGTCTATAGCTGTCTAGCCCATAGTCATAGAGGACTCCTGGGGTCTACAGCTGTCTAGCACATAGCCATAGAGGACTCCTGGAGTCTATAGGTGTCTAGCACATAGTCATAGAGGACTCCTGGGGTCTACAGCTGTCTAGCACATAGTCATAGAGGACTCCTGGGGTCTACAGCTGTCTAGCACATAGCCATAGAGGACTCTTGGAGTCTACAGCTGTCTAGCACATAGCCATAGAGGACTCCTGGGGTCTATAGCTGTCTAGCCCATAGTCATAGAGGACTCCTGGGGTCTACAGCTGTCTAGCACATAGCCATAGAGGACTCCTGGAGTCTATAGGTGTCTAGCACATAGTCATAGAGGACTCCTGGGGTCTACAGCTGTCTAGCACATAGTCATAGAGGACTCCTGGGGTCTACAACTATCTAGCACATAGCCATAGAGGACTCCTGGGGTCTACAGCTGTCTAGCACATAGTCATAGAGGACTCCTGCAGTCTACAGCTGTCTAGCACATAGCCATAGAGGACTCTTGGTGTCTACAGCTGTCTAGCACATAGCCATAGAGGACTCCTGGGGTCTATAGCTGTCTAGCACATAGTCATAGAGGACTCCTGGGGTCTACAGCTGTCTAGCACATAGCCATAGAGGACTCCTGGGGTCTACAGCTGTCTAGCACATAGTCATAGAGGACTCCTGGGGTCTACAACTGTCTAGCACATAGCCATAGAGGACTCCTGGGGTCTACAACTGTCTAGCACATAGCCATAGAGGACTCCTGGGGTCTACAACTGTCTAGCACATAGTCATAGAGGACTCTTGGAGTCTACACCTGCCCAAAAAAGGGGTCAGTCAGCACCTCCCAATGCGCAGGTGCACGCTGCCATGGCTGAAAACATCGAGAAAACAGACAATGCAGCAGCACCCTGCAAACCAGATAAAGTACAATAATGCCATAGTCACATTATAGTGCTAATGCTGCGCTTATTTATAAAGTGAGATGCTTGGCAAATGCATTTTGTAAGACGGGTCCTAACACTAAATACTACCTGTTATGCGTCATAATGGCCGCCATAAAGTTCAGGAAGTGTTGGATCCACATGCATGCTGAGTCCACTCTGCGTTTTACCATTTTTGGTGCCATAATGGCCTCCATTACAAGGGATGCAGGTACCAACATGCATGCCGAGCCCACTCCATACCTCTCCTGGTGCCAGACGGCCTCCAATGAATGTAGTGAGAGCAGGTCACAGCTTTATACTGATTTTAATTAGTCTCAGTATAAAGCTGTGGCCTGCTCTCACTACATTTATTGGAGGCCGTCCGGCGCCAGGATAGGTATGGCGTGGGCTCAGCATGCATGTTGGTACCTGCATCCTCTGGAAGTAATAGAGTACTATTGAAGTATCGAGCTGTCTAGCACATAGTCATAGAGGACTCTTGGGGTCTACACCTGTTTAGCACATAGTCATTAGTGTTGGGCGCGAATATTCGTATTGCAAATATCGTCACTTCGAGAATTCGCGAAGATTTAGAATATAGATCTATAGATTCGTATTCACCAATAGGACAGTTGCCTACCCCTTACTATATAAGAACCTCCCCAGCAGCCATTTTTTGCAGTTCTTAAAAGAGAGAGCAGTGTTATTGCTGTGCTCTCTGCTTTCCTGTGTCATTACATTAGATAGTTAGTTAGTTAGCCTATATATATAATACAGATAGTCAGTGTAGGTTAGATAGTGATATAGTGGAGCTGATAGGTTCTGCTGTCCATACATACCTGCTACAGACATAGTGCTGGGATGTCACAACAATACTTAGTGCACCAATCAGTAATATGTGGTCAGACCTGCAAAAATGTGAAGTTGCACGTATTGCGCCAAAATATGCGCATCATTAATTGCCGATTTGTGCACTCACGAATATATTGGAGCGCTCCATCTGCATATAAAGCTATTGGAATGTTCTGCCGTGCCAACCATCTTCTCCAGTCTCAGGAAACTTCTAGCAGCTTGAAAAATTTTGCAAAAGTGACCCACGCCTGTATTGTGCACGGAATACGCACATATTAGATTGCCGATTTTCACAATCAAGAAAATAATCACGAATTCGTGAATATATGATGAATATTCACCCAAATATTTGCGAGATATCGCAAATTTGAATATTGCCCCTGCCACTTATCACTAATAGTCATACTCTTGGAGTCCGCAGCTGTCTAGCAGATAGCCTTGGAGGACTATTGGAGTCTAGAGTTGTCAAGCACATAGTGAGAGAGGAGTCTTGGAGTGTACAGCTGTCTAGCACATAGCCATAGAGGACTCTTGGAGTGTACGGCTGTCTAGCACATAGCCATAGAGGACTCTTGGAGTGTACAGCTGTCTAGCACATAGTCATAGAGGACTCTTGGGGTCTACAGCTGTCTAGCACATAGTCATAGAGGACTCTTGGGGTCTACAGCTGTCTAGGACATAGTCATAGAGGACTTTTGGAGTCTACAAGTATCTATTACATAGCCATTGGGAACTATTGGAGTCTACAGCTCTCTAGAGGACTCTTACAGTCTACAGCTCTCTAGAGGACTCTTACAGTCTACAGCTCTCTAGCACCTACTCATAGGGGGATTTGGGGTCTACAGCTGTCTAGCACATAGCCATAGAGGACTCTTGGAGTGTACAGCTGTCTAGCATATAGCCATAGAGGACTCTTGGAGTGTACAGCTGTCTAGGACATAGTCATAGAGGACTCTTGGAGTCTACAGCTGTTTAGCACATAGTCATAGAGGACTCTTGGGGTCTACAGCTGTCTAACACATAGTCATAGAGGACTCTTGGAGTCTACAGCTGTCTAGCACATAGTCATAGAGGACTCTTGGGGTCTACAGCTGTCTGGGACATAGCCATAGAGGTACGTCATGAGCCATCTTCGGGAATTGATCAGCCACCACCCTTAGTACTGTGCATTGTTAGGAAGAAAGCAAGTCGTTGCTAAAATTCATAGCAATAAGTTGCCACAGGATATCGGTCACTGGCAAATGATGTAGGAGGCCTGCAGGGTTTTGTTTAGGAGGTTTGTTCTGGGCACAGGTAGGACAGGCAGCAAGAAAGTCTCATCCATCATTATAAATTGTAAATGATAATATAAAATAAGATTAACTGTTTTATTTAGATCAAGGTGATCAGTACCTTTGGAGTGATGTTCTCAGACAAGAACCTGCTTTCCATTTGCCACGGAGATAAATATCTTGCCAGACGGGATGTTCTTCAGCTGAACTGGAGCAGCAGGGAGGATGTGGGCTGGATCAATGATTTGCTGGGGACCCTCTGTTCGATCTACAGGGTCAAAAGAATGGGAGAGGGTATTTGCCTTTATATTCTAACTAGCAGAAGGACCCGGCTTTGCACAGGTATATTTAGTATATTTCATTTAATGTCTGTGTGTCCTTAAAAAATATCGACAGTATCCCCTATAACAGTGACATCTACAGTACCCCACCCCCTTAACAGTGACCTCCACAGCCCCCCAACCTCTTAACACTGACCTTCCCCCAAAGTGCCCTGCCTCCTTAAAATTGGACCTCCTCAGCAGCCCACCCACTTAACTATGACCTTCACAGCAGCCTGCCCCTTTAACAGTGAGTTCTACAGTACCCCACCCCCTTGACAGTGACCTCCACAGGGGCCCTCCCCTTTAACAGTGATCTCTACAGCACCCGCCCCTTAACACTGACCATAGGTTACACTCCCCTTAACTGTGACCTCCACCATTCTCTGCCCCCTTAACAGAGAACTCCAGGGCAACTGCCCTTTTAACAGTGACTGCCACAGTACCCAGCTGCCTTAAAAGTAACCTTACAGTACCCCGCTTATCCTTTCCTTTCAGTAGTCTCCACAGTCCCCTCCTCCCTTAACAGTGACCTCCACTGTGCCCAGCCCTTTAACAGTGACCTCCACAGTTCTCTGCCCCCTTAACAGTAACATCCACAGCAGCCCGCCCCTTTAACAGTGAGTTCTACAGTACCCCACCCCCTTGACAGTGACCTCCACAGGGGCCCTCCCCTTTAACAGTGATCTCTACAGCACCCGCCCCTTAACACTGACCATAGGTTACACTCCCCTTAGGCTCCATTTACACGTCCGCAATGTGTTTTGCGGATACACGGAGCCACAGATCCGCAAAACACGGAAAGCGGCAATGTGCGTTCCGCATTTTGCGGACCGCACATTGCCGGCACTAATAGAATATGCCTGTTCTTGTCCGCAATTGCGGACAAGAATAGGACATGTTCTATTTTTTTGCGGAAACGGAAGCACGGATGCGGAAGTGCGGATCCGCAAATGTGGATGCGGACAGCACATTCCGGCCCCATTGAAAATGAATGGGTCTGCACCCGTTCCGCAAAATTGCGGAACGGATGCGGATCTATTTTGCGGACGTCTGAATGGACCCTTAACTGTGACCTCCACCATTCCCTGCCCCCTTAACAGAGAACTCCAGGGCAACTGCCCCTTTAACAGTGACTGCCACAGTACCCAGCTGCCTTAAAAGTAACCTTACAGTACCCCGCTTATCCTTTCCTTTCAGTAGCCTCCACAGTCCCCTCCTCCCTTAACAGTGACCTCCACTGTGCCCGCCCCTTTAACAGTGACCTCCACAGTGGCCTGCCCCCTTAACAGTAACATTAACAGCGCCCGCCCCTTTAACAGTGACCTCCACAGTGGCCTGCCCCCTTAACAGTAACATTAACAGCGCCCGCCCCTTTAACAGTGACCTCCACAGTGGCCTGCCCCCTTAACAGTAACATTAACAGCACCCGCCCCTTTAACAGTGACCTCCACAGCGGCCGTCCCTTTATTAGTGATATATACAGTACCCCGTCTCCTTAACAATGATTTCAACAATAACCCGCCCCCTTAACAGTGACCTCCACAGCAGCTGCCCCTTTTATAGTGACATCCACAGTCCCCTGCCCCTTAACAGTAACTTCCACAGAGCTCCATTCCCTTAAACTATGACCCCCCACAACACCCCACCCTCTGAACAGTGACCTCTACAGCACCCCGCCCCTAAACACTGACCTCCATAGCGCCTGCCTCTTTAACAGTGACCTCCACAGCAGCCCACCCCTTTAACAGTGACCTCCACAGTACCCCATCTTCATAACAGTGATTTTCACAACACCCCGCCCCCTTAACAGTGACCTCCACAGCGGCCCACCCCTTTAACAGTGACCTCCATACCAGACCTTCCCCTTAACTGTGACCTCCACAGCAGCCTGCCGCCTTAAAGGGCTTCTGTCACCCCACTAAAGTCATATTTTTTTTTTGGGGGGGCTAGTTAAATTCCTTATACTGCGATATATGAATATATAATGCTCTTACTTACTTTCCTTCAGCAGTTTGTTATAAAAACTAACTTTTATAATATGTAAATCCGGTCTCTACCTGCAAGTAGGGCGTCTACTTGCTGGTAGCCGCCGCAAAAAAACGCCCCCTCCTCCTGTTGATTGACAGGGCCAGCCGAAATCTCCTCCTCCGGCCGGCCCTGTCAGCATTTCAAAAATCGCGCGCCTCTGTTCATTCGGCGCAGGAGCTCTGAGATGAGGAGGCTCGCCTCCTCAGCACTCCCTCAGTGCGCCTGCGCCGATGATGTCTTCTCTTTCGGTGATGTCATCGGCGCAGGCGCACTGAGGGAGTGCTGAGGAGGCGAGCCTCCTCATCTCAGAGCGCCTGCACCGAATGAACAGAGGCGCGCGATTTTTGAAATGCTGACAGGGCCGGCCGGAGGAGGAGATCGCGGCTGGCCCTGTCAATCAACACGACGAGGGGGCGGTTTTTTGCGGCGGCTACCAGCAAGTAGACGCCCTACTTGCTGGTAGAGACCGGATTTACATATTATAAAAGTTTGTTTTTATAAGAAACTGCTGAAGGAAAGTAAGTAACACCATTATATTTTCATATATCGCAGTATAAGGAATTTAACTAGCCCCCCAAAAAATATGAATTTAGTGGGGTGACAGAAGCCCTTTAATTGTGACCTCCACAGCACTCTGCTCCCTTAGCAGTGTCATCCACAGCACCCTGCCCCTTTAAAGCTGACCTACAGCAGTGAGGAAAAATGGCTGGGTTGTTATGGAAACCTGGTGTAAAACTGTGTGCATGTCGAAACTGAAGGACCTGCAAGCTTCTATTGGCTGATCATGTGACCATGTTTATGGCAGTTGGGATATGAGGAGAAAGACCTGTAGGCTTCTATTGGCTAATGTAGTAATGAGAGTCATGTGATGGTGCCATATTTGCATTTTTGGGGAATAGCTCAGGAATGGTACATGAGAGCTGAGACCTGGTCTAAAACCTTCCCGGACACCTGATGTACCTTTTGTTATTGTAGATGCGACGGTGCGGATTCCCTTAGCGGACATACATACATACACTCGGCTTTATATATTAGATCAGATGAATGGAAATGTAGAATGAAATTGAAGTGTTCAAAGAACAACCACAAGCTTGGCGAGGATCGAGGTGTTTGACTGAATAATCAGTTACGTTTGTGTGGTCTGTATAAATAATGACAGGATGGGAGGCACCCTCTAGCAAATGACACTACTCCTGTAAGCAACTCTGTCACCAATGGAATAATTCAGTTCTGTCGCAGAGAAAAAGCAGCAAGCATCTAGCAAGAGGCACCTTTTTGAGTGAAAACATGTTTGCTTCCATGAAGGATGTGTCCACCTCCAGAAAGAAGGGTTTGGAGACATCTGGAAGATAAAGAATTGAAGAAGAAGAAGAAGAAAAGGCTGGCTTGAGAGACTGGAACGCTGACTTGGCCTTTAGAGACCACTCCTTTGGGGTAGTCAAGGTGGAAAAGTGAGAAATTATTTTTCTGTTAATTAGCGAAGCCCGGGAACCACTCGAAGGGAAGAGAGTTTTTTTTTCATGGATGCGATTTTCAAACTCAGCATTACGTCTATTGTCAATCAAGTGCTGGAGGACTGTGAATACATTTCTCTAGGTCTCTAGGGTGTGAAGTCAGGTCGGGTGAGAAGATGTCATCCAAATTAAACACTACATGGGTATAGAGGAGGTCACAAAAGTCATCATTTAAAAATTCTAGAAAAACTGCAGGTGCTTTACTGAGGCCAAAGGGCATGACAAGATGTTTATAGTGACTGTTTCAGATGTTAAAAGTAGTCTTCCACTCATCTCCCTCTTGAATCCAAATAAGATTATAAGCTATTTGGAGATCCACAGTGAAGATCCTGGCCCCATGGAGTCTACTAAAGAGATCCGGTATTAGTGGCAAAGGGTATTTGTTTTTCACAGTAATTTTATTGAGTAATCAATACTTGGCTGGAGGGACATATCCTTTTTCTTGAAAAAAACAAACAAACAAAACCAGCACCTGACAGTGAAGAGGACTTCCGAATGAAGCCCCTCTCAAGGTTCTTCTTTATATAATCAGCCATGGCCTGTGTTTCAGGTACAAACAATGAGTAAACACAGCCCCATGGTGGAGTAGTACCTGGCACCAGGTTGATGGAACAGTCATAGGGATAATGTGGCAGAGTTTAAGCACATCCAAATAGTTAGCATACAATAGGCAGGACGAAGGCCCTGAATATTCTGAAGAACTGGTGGAACTTGGTCAAGCTGTACTGATGCTAGACAGTGAGTGTGACTGGCATAACTCCAATGTTGAATCTGCCCCAAGTTGTAGTCTAAAATAGAACTGTGCATGCAAAGCCAGGGCAGATCCAGTAGGAGATAACTAGTGGACATGTGTCGGATGTAGAATTACATCTTCTCTGTGCTCAGAATTTTCACTTGAAGCTCCCTGGGCATAGTGACATATTGTATAGATTCTGGAGGTGTCATCCCATTTATAAATGTCATCACCAAGGAATTCTCCAGACACTCGGGGGTATGCGGTGGCGGATTACCAAGGCCTGAGGCAGGAAGTTTACTGCCAAGCCAGAGTCCTGGAAGGCCTGTACCTGGTAAACGGAGTCTTACAGCAAGTGAGAAAGGGTCATCTCTCCAATCGACTCTAAGTACTGGAGTTAGCCTCCTTGAGAGGGCAGGTATGCACATACATCTATGCTGAAAGTTCTCCTCAGATAATCAGACTTTATCCAGTGACGTAAGCTGTTGTCCAATTGTAAGCTGTTGTCCAATTGTGAAGTTTCCCTGGCAGAGGCCCAGAAGAGGTACAGCCAGGCTTCTCAAAAACCTTGTGGGAAGTAATCAAGAATTCATAGAGATTACTGGTCAGAGTCACTGCATTTCCATAGGGGAGTAGCTCAAGTGTGTGCTTCACTAGACAGAAGGGAGACCAGAAATGCAATTTTAAACCAGTAGGTAGAAATGATGGTATATTGGTTCAGAAATCCACAACATAGCTTAGGATACCCTTCATAGCATGGGAGAGTAAGAGATATAAACTGGAGGCAACATAAACTGTGACAGGTGGTGATGGTGCAGACACTGTAGTTACTGTAGAGGACAAGTCATTTATGTGGGCACCACTATAAGTAGTAAACTCCTTATATACTTCAGATAGGCTCCTCTTGGGTGGGCTAGTGGGTTCCATGGCCTAAGTACACTGTTACTGTAGTGAGTTTAGATCTACTGTGTCAACCAACAGATTTGACTTTGGTTTAAACCTAAGGACCTTATCCTGGCAGATCCAACAGGCCATGATCTCTGGTGTGATTGAAAGATGATCCACAGTGGTCAGAGACACCAATGTGGGGCACACAGAGGGGTCAGGAAAAATCGCCAGGGAACGGGACCAAGGGCAGGCGAAGTATGTGCTATACAGTAAACGATTAAAGGGCAAGACTGGCAGAGAATAGTTAGCACAGAGATCAGGCAGTGGAGGGTGAGAATTCAGTAACTGGGCAGAGAGTCAGTACAAGGGCAGACAACTAAACAAACCTTTGCAGGGAGCTAGCAAGCTAGACAAACTATTTGTCAGGCACCTCCCACAGGAAACAGAATGCCATCCAGTGGCTGTTGAAAATCAGGGTGCGTGCTGGCCTATTTTGAGCCAGATGGAGCAGGTGCCCCGTGTCCTATGGGTAAAGGAGGAGAGGCCTTGCCATTATGCAGTCCTCAGCTTGCAAGGAGGAACAGAGTACACCTGGTGACCAGACCCACCACAAAAAAGACAGCAGTAGGAAAGTCTGTCCCACCGGACAAGATAAGCAGGACAGTGGCATCCCCAGGCCAACTGTGTATCACTTATAAACATCTGCAAGGACCTGACAACTTCAGACATGGTCCAGAACCATCCTTAGCCAGGTAAGTATACCACGATGCTAGCCTTGCACAGAAAGAGAGCTTTAAAAACTATTAGGTTGAGCTGGCTGGGGAAGCTTCAGGGCAAGATGGGTGTTAGGGGTAATTTTAGACAGTTCATATTGGACCTATATGAAGAGAATACAGCTCAAATCCCTACTCAAGCTTTCTTTTAGAACAATTTAACTGTACCAGGGAATTACTGGATTGTGGGACTCAAGGACTCATCCCTTTATCAGGGAATTGAAATGGAGTTCAGTAAATCTAAAATAGCATTGTTCACCAGACATCGTACTCATTCTTAAGAAACCCAAGAATAAAACTAATAGCTAAAGAAGTTGTTGAGTCTAGAGAGGACATAAGTAGATCACAAACACCAAAATTTATTTGACAGGTGAAATCACCTTATTGGTAAAGATTGTCCGAGAACAAAAATAGTCAAGTCTATGACAACACATCAATGCTCTCAATGGTTTGTTACAGTGAACCTCAAGGAATTGAGTGTCCTTAAAGGGGTTATCCAATATTAAAATAGTGGCCCAAACCTGCCCGACCCAGGGTAGGGGGTGATGCTTACCTGATCCCCACTGCTGGATCCAGTCTCTTGGGCTCCCAGGTTGGCAGTTACCCTCCCATGTGTGTTGAGGACAACATCTGTCGACAGGGGCACTTGTGACCGCTGCAGTCAATCACAGCCCACAGCAGTGACCTGCTCCCCCTGCGTCCCATGTGATGTCTATGGATGTGGGAGCAGAACTGCCGGCCTGGGAGTCCAAGAGAGCCAATACAGCGGTGGGGATCAGATAAGCATGGGTCGGACAGGTCTCGGTCGGACAGGTCTGGGCCTTTATTTTAGTATTGGATAATCTAAATTCTTCCTCGAGCACAGCAAATGGAGTAACTCACAGAAGTAGAGAGTCATAAAGGATTTAACTTCCGACAATTTTATATAATGCTATTTTCAAGATCATTAAAATAGTAAAGTTGTTTTATTATTTCACACATTGATGGCATATCTGAGATGTGGGTTCCACTTCTGGGCCACCATATGCAAGCTACAAGATCTGGTTGAGTTTACAAAAACAGCCAAACAACCTGCAATACTGTTTCTGTAACATCCATAGAAGTGAATGAAACTTAACGAAACAGCGTAGCACAGTGAGCTTGGCTGTATCTGCAAACCAGGCCTCCTCTCTCAGTTCTCCGGGTTTAGAATACCCCTTTAATTGTAAGATTACAAATATACAATAAGTACAATATATATATTATATGATATTCATTTTGCTATAGTGTTATTAATCCCCACACCCAACTCTAATAAAATGTTTGGAACTAAAATAAAAACGTGCATAAAGTACATTTGATATTCAAAACCCAAAGCAAAACCCAAATAAGAGGGCAACCTACTGGCCGGTACTCATCTGAGAAATTAATTTACTGACAAAAATAAAATAAATGCACTCAGCTAGAAATGTTTTATTGCTGAAAAACATTTGTCTTTGGCAGATATGTAAATGATTACAGGTGTCATCTGATTAGACCCTTTGCCACAAGAGGACATAAAAGTGCTTCCCCTACTGCCCTATAAAAAAACCTCTGAGAGGTTACTTTTGGGTAGTGTACCTTTGTGAGAGATTGTTGATTGCTAGACATTCATCTAAAAAGCTAATTTTTTCCCAGTCAACAGACTTTAAGAGGCACATCATGACAGAAGCAGGATGGTTGCAAATATAATTATTTTTTTGTAATGTGTAGGGACAGTGACGCTGATCATTTTTGTAATATAACTTAGTTATTAAAATCATACATTTCTATTCGAAAAATAGCTCTATAGTGGCCCATTTTGTGCTTTAGCAACGCTCTATATTCTGATTACTGTGGAGACACGCTCCACACTGACTGCTGCTGCCTCTCTCTCTCTATATATATGAAGAGAGAGGCAGTGAGGGCAGCAGCAGTCAGCGTGGAGCGTGTTTCCACAGTTAAAGAGTAACTAAACTTTTGATTACATTTCAGTTAACATGTCCCTAATGCCATAATAACACTTTTTATAATATACTTTATTAGCGCCTCTGTAACGAGTTTACAGTTTCTCAATGGGACCGCAGGGAGTACGGGCAGGGACGGCACATTGCTGCTCCTGCACGAGCCCCCCGCAGTTCAACTAAATGCTGGCATAGCACTGTAACCACATGCTATTTCAGGAATAGCTGAGCGGAACGGCTCCTGCTTCTGCCAGCTCCGCTAAGCTAAGAGTCCTGCGTGTCAGCTCTTAGCTCTCAGTGGTGTACAGAAAAATCTATTTAAGCGCACAGAGAAAGGTGCGCTTTGGGGGGGGGGGGGGGGGGGGTAAAGTCTATTAAAAATACAAAAAGCACTAATAAAGTATATTACAAAAAGTCCTATTATGGCTTAGGGACATTTTAACAAAAATTTAATCAAAAGTTTAGTTACTCTTTAAGTAATCAGAGGACACACAGTGCTGCTAAGGCACAAAATGGGTCACTTTAGAAATGGATGATTACAGTTACTAAAGTATATTACAAAAATGACAAAAATGGCCCTACGAGAAACCCCCCCAAAAAAAGACAGTTACTTAAATTTTTAAATACTATTTAAAAAAAAAAAAAGAATTATTAATATGTCCACATACGTTATAAAACTATTACATGGAGTGTCGTTACTTCTCCCCATGTCACTCTGGACTCTAACACAGTGTGGGTGGAGGTGTGAATACAGTGATAAGAAGCAAGGTTCATGGGGACAGTTCATATTCGCTGCTCTGGAAGTAAACAAGGCTCTTCTCTTCGTTATATCCACAATACTTTTCCTCCATGGGTCTCGGTCACAGTCGACCTCAGAGAAATATAATTTGGTTGTTTGGCAAATCCAGGATAATTCCACCCAAAAATACCTATTCTTATGGGCTGTTAGGCTGGAGCTACATGGTGATGTGTCAAGTGATATGAAGATCGGAATGTTGCACTGTGACACTGCATCTAATGAATGTCAAAAGGGTCACAATGTGACACATGGTATGCCATGATGGTCATAAAACATTTGGATATTTGGTTGCAGGTCATAGAACACAATGCAAGTCACATGCCAGTGCAACTTCACTGCAACTTTTCTGCAGTTTGGCTGAATTTTTACAGCGAAATCTCAGCTCTAAAGTAGTTGCACAACAGAGAGTTGCAGACAAGTTCCACAACTATTCAGAGACTTGAAGTATGAGACATGTTGGTATGTAGCCCCAGTTATTTACCTGTCTGAAGAAAATGGGTCTAAAATTATTTTTTGCTCTTGTGACATATTCCATATTCCAAAAAAGAATAGTTTCTTCTGAGCTGATGATTTTTAGAAACTAATTTCAGAACAAAACATTTTCCACATATAAAACATCAAAACAGCTTCTCTCCTGTGTGACGTCTCTGATGATCCTTAAGTTTGTCTTTAGTAGTAAAACACTTCTCACAGTCTGGGCACGGAAATGGCTTCTCTCCTGTGTGAATTCTTTCATGTCTAACAAGATGTGATTTATCAGTAAAACACTTACCACATTCGGAACATGAATACGGCTTCTCTCCTGTGTGGCTTTTTTCATGTCTAAGAAGATGTGATTTATCTATAAAACATTTCCCACATTCTGAACAGGAAAACGGCTTCTCTCCTGTGTGACGTTTCTCATGTCTAACAAAATCTGTTTTATATGTAAAACATTTCCCACATTCTGAGCATTCATACGGCTTCTCCCCTGTGTGAGTTCTTTTATGTGCAACAAGATGTGATTTATATGTAAAACATTTCCCACATTCTGAGCATAAAAACGGCTTCTCTCCTGTGTGAATTCTCTCATGGGAAACAAGACTTGATTTATATGTAAAACATTTCCCACATTCTGAACATGAATGCAGCTTCTCCCCTGTGTGACTTCTCTCATGTATAGCAAGACTTGATCTATCTATAAAACATTTCCCACATTCTGAACATGAATATGGCTTCTCTCCTGTGTGACGTCTCTTATGGGTAACAAGATCTGATTTGTATTTAAAAGATGTCCCACATTCTGAACAGGAAAATGGCTTCTCTCCTGTGTGACTTCTCTCATGTGCAACAAGATGTGATTTCAGTGTAAAACATTTGCCACATTCTGAACATGGAAATGGCTTCTCACCTCTGTGAATTCTCTCATGCCTAGCCAGATTAGATTTTTCTGTAAAACATTTTCCACATTCTGAACATAAATACTGTTTCTCTCCTGTGTGAATTCTCTCATGTGTAACCAGATGTGATTTATATCTAAAGCACTTCCCACATTCTGAACAGGAGTAAGGCTTCTCCCCAGTGTGAATTCTTCCACCTGTAGAAAGCCTTGATCTTTTTGTGAACTCTTTACCACCTTTCTGACCTGTACCTGAGGTAACAATCTGTGATTGGTCAGAAAAAGGCTCCTCATGATTAAGGGGATTATATGAGAAATCTGTACTGTGAGGTCCTGGATGTACATTAAGGGTAATGAGGTTTTCTTCTGAAGAGCAGTCCATGGTATCTTCATCTTCTGCTTTATAATGCAGTGATAATATACTTTCATTAACATTTTTACTGGGATTTTCTGTGAAGATAGATAAAAGAAGAAAGGTAAAAAATAGATATTGTGATTTTTTTTAAACTACGGAATAGACAAACCTAAACATTCCTATTAGGCTGGAAGTGTATACAGCAGGAACTAGAGGTACACACCATTCATTTTGAATACACTCACGACTTTGGTTCACCAAAAATGGTTTCCAGCCTTATACTAAGCTTTGTGTAACATCTAGTCACCACTTTCCTTACACGAAAATAGCTAAAAATATATAAAAAATTGACATGTATGGCAATCAAGATTACATTCTTTCAAGAAAATTGGCCTTTCAATGACATTTGGGCATCACATTAATGTATAAGATAACTTAAAAAGGATTGTTACTACATTCCTCAACACAAACTGCATTCATTGCTAAATAGATTAATTAGACCTGATGAAACGGGTGTATTCACCAGAAAAACCCATGCTATAATGTCCACCTAGAGTTTAACCGACAAGCACTTTCTAGGGTACCTCCTCCTCTGCTGCTGCTAAAATCTCACACTGCTCAGATTTAGCCAAAGTAAAACTGGTTAGTTGCCACTATGGGTCCATGCCCACTGCCCGTAACACTAAGCTTTGACCCTGGATCTCTCTGGCCCACCCCGTATGGGTCTGCCTGAATGGTTTCAAGAAGTTGCTCAGCAACATGATCACCAGGATCAAATACTAGCATATCTGTACATTGTGTCCGCCAGCCTTGTCACCCTAACTACCACTGTAACAGAACCGCAACATTCCATATCACCTTAAGTTACTCACAGAGTAGGTTCTGGCCCAAGTCTGTCATCTCCCACATAAATCAAGACACAATCCATTTTGAGTTGTTACCCCTACAGTTTTTTCTGACCATGCCAAGGGGGCATTTATGATTTCTCATTTGTATGGTGAAGCACTAGCCTGGAATAAGTCTTTAAGGGAGAAAAGTGATCCGATCACAAATAATTTGCAACTGATTTTGGGCGCATTTTGGAAAGTTTTTCAGGAACCTAGGCATACTTCCTCCGCGGCCTCCCCACTAAGGAATTCTCACAGTAGGCCAGTCCCAAAATAATACTTAACCCGTTCTGGCATGTAGGTTACTGGCAGCATATAATTCCTGTACAATGGCTAACATATAGATCTTCATGATAGCAGAGACACAAAAGCTGTGACCACATAATCCCCAGTGGGTGTGTGGATGTGACTGACCATCATGTCCTGCAGGAACAGCCGAAATCAGAGAAGAATCTGATTAGAAATTACTGTCAGCTGGATAAGGGGAACACTTCATGATGTGATGGGGACATCTCCAATCAAAGAGCAGCGCAGCATCCGGTGATCAGATTCTCCTCCTGCCCTGAAGGCACCAAGGACAGAATCTGAAGTCACTTTCTCTATTCATCATTCCATACCTGTGGTGACCTCTCCTGGAATGTCCTCCTCCACCTCACTCTTACACGGGGGATCGCCCGTCATCCATTCTTCTTCATCCTCCACTTTAATAATAATCAGATCTTCCACCAGATTTGTCATCTGTAACAATTCAGTACAATACAGCAGACAGGTGGGAAATCTAACAGATCCACATAAGAGACCCCCACAATCTATGACCCCTCTATGACTGCAGGACCCCCCTATGTAGATGTGTATAGGGCTCAGCTCCATCTACCTGAGGGTTCTCTGGGACCTTCTCCTCTGGACAGTCCTGGGAATACAGAGGACGGGGACAACTCTTTGGTGGATTTCTCCTCCTGGATCCATCTGTGGAGACACAAGCACACAGTGACTGAATACATGGCCTCCTGTAGATCTGTCTATAGATCAGACACTTCTCTCAGCTCCTTCACTTCTAGGTTTAGTTATCAGGGGGAAATAACACTGTGCTCCTTACCACCTGAGCTGAGGTCCCAGCACCTAGCGGGCCAAAGGCCTAAAATAAAAGGCTGGTGCTCCTCCATTACATGTCACTGCACACACGTGTATACACTGCACATGACGGCTCTTACCTTGTGATATAAGAGGCTGGTGCTCCTCCATCATGGCCTCCTTGTACAGATCCTTGTGTCCTTCTATATACTCCCACTCCTCCATGGAGAAATAGACAGTGACATCCTGACACCTTATAGGAACCTGACAACACAATGACACCGTCATCACCCAGACCCCTCTAGTGCTGTTACTGGAGAATTTCCCTGCATTCCCAGCAGTGTCACCTCTCCAGTCAGCAGCTCCATCATCTTGTGGGTGAGCTCTAGGATCTTCTGCTCATGTATCAGGGGGTGAGGGGGAGGCTCTGTGATGGGGTGAGGGGTCCTGCTCCTCCCTCCTGACTCCTGGAGATGGATGATTGGAGTCACACAGTCCCCCGATGTCTTCTTCACTATTGTGTACTCCTGTGGATGGAGAGAGACACTTAGGGAATAAACCCTTCAGGGGCCATGTGCTCTCCTCCAGCCTTCTCCTCCTGGTACAACGTGCCTACTTACCTTCTCATGGCTCCTACAACATGACTATTGGTCACTGGTCACATGATACATCACTCACCATACTGGGGGCTGATCTTCAGGTTCTCCGTCACTTGGAAGGTCTGGAGGCCGTTCTCCAGGACCCTGGACTCTTCCTATCACTTCCTATGATGGATTCTCCTTCCCGATGTCTGACTTGTTACAGAATACAATAAAGAGGAGAGAAATCTAGAAAAGTTTACCTCTCCGCTCAGCAGGGAGATGATCTCCAACGTGAGGTCTAATATTCTTCTGCTGATCTCCTTCCTGTCCATCCTTGGTGGGTCCTTCAGGAGAAGGCTCGTATTGCTGGTTTTCTTCATGATGCCTCCAAAAAAGAAGGAATAAAGGTTAATCAGTGAGTCCCATGTCCCCGATAATGAGGCCGAGAAAAAGTACAACTCATCCCGCAAAACTCAGACCCTCAGAAAGCTGCACTGACGGGAAAAACCCTGAGCTCCGGGTGTATCTAAGCTCCTGGCAGTGCAGTGTGTATCTAAGCTCCTGGCAGTGCAGTGTGTATCTAAGCTTCTGGCAGTGCAGTGTGTATCTAAGCTCCTGGCAGTGCAGTGTGTATCTAAGCTCCTGGCAGTGCAGTGTATGGAGGGAGGAGACTCTGAGCTCTGTGTGTATCTAAGCTCCTGGTAGTGAAAACCTCATTCACATGAAACAGATTCTCTCATCCAGCACTGAATGATGGCAACCCCCACTATTCGCACGACTACTCTCCCCATCATACTAAGTAATGGAGGAGAATCTCCAGAGGTGACATGTCTGAGCTCTCCACCACACTGTCTCCTCACAGCTCATCTTACCTGCAGGCTGGAGGAATGGCTGATACCAGAGAGAACAAGAGCCCTGACTACCGACCAGGACCTGCCCAGTATCTGCTGCACTGCCAGAGCTGAAGGACCTGCGGTGACGTCACCAACATGTGATCAGTGCAGGGGGCGGGGCTCAGCAGTGGACAGGAGGTTGTGAAGGACCTTAAGTGACATCACCGTCATGTGATCTTTGCTTTTCTTTTTGGACTCCGCCCCTACACTGATCACATGACAGTGACATCACCGCAGGTCCTTCAGCTCTGGCAGTGCAGCAGATACTGGGCAGGTCCTGGTCGGTAGTCAGGGCTCTTGTTCTCTCTGGTATCAGCCATTCCTCCAGCCTGCAGGTAAGATGAGCTGTGAGGAGACAGTGTGGTGGAGAGCTCAGACATGTCACCTCTGGAGATTCTCCTCCATTACTTAGTATGATGGGGAGAGTAGTAGTGGGTAGAGTTGAGTTGACACCTGGATGTTCGGGTTCACTGGGTTTGGCCGAACTTCAGGTCATAGTTCGGGTTTGGGACCCGAACTTGACCCCGGACCCTATTAAAGTCAATGGGGACCCAAACTTCACTTTATTATTTTCCGATATAAAATGGTTATAACAGAAAATAATACTATTAGCTTTTTCAGGTCTGAGTTTTCACAATCGTGAAAACTCAGATCCAATGTTATATTCTAAACCAGAGGCGTTCCCATGGTGATGGGGACGCACCTCTAACAGGGCACTGCCATCCGTGGCACCTGAGAGGTTAATTGCACGGCGGCAGCTCCCTGTCAGAGGTCGGGTGTCGGGAATGTTTCCACAATGTTTGCATTGGTGGGCAGTGCGCGCCCCCCCCGTATTAAAATCATTGGTGGGCAGTGCGCCCCCCCCCCGTATTAAAATCATTGGTGGGCAGTGCGCCCCCCCTCCCCAGTATTAAAATCATTGGTGGGCAGTGCCCCCCCTCCCCAGTATTAAAATCATTGGTGGGCAGTGCCCCCCCTCCCCAGTAATCATTGGTGGGCAGTGCCCCCCCCTCCCCAGTATTAAAATCATTGGTGGGCAGTGCCCCCTCCCCCTCACCAGTATTAAAATCATTGGTGTGCAGTGCGCCCCCCCCCCCCCCTCCCTCCCCATCATTGGTGGCAGCAGCAGTTCATGCGCTGTGGCCGCCCAGCGCTCCTTCTTCTTGTAACTCACAGGTCTGTGCGGCACATTGCTGATGCTTATAGCAATGCGGCGCACAGACCTGTGAGTTGCAAGAAGGAGCGCCGGGCGGCCACAGCGCATGTAAGTATAATCCTGCAGAGTAACTGAACATGGCAGACAGGACTTCAGTAGCGTCCTGGCTGCCATGGTAACCGATCGGAGCCCCAGCATTACACTGCTGGGAGTCCGATCGGAACTGCCGCTGCCACCAATGATTTTAATACTGGGGAGGGGGGGCGCAATGCCCACCAATGATTTTAATACGGGGGGGGGGGGGAGCACGCACTGCCTACAATGATTTTAATACCGGGGAGGGGGGCGCACTGCCCACCAATGCAAACATTGTAGAAACATTCCCGTACCTTACCTCTGACAGGGAGCTGCCGCCGCGTAATTAACCCCTCAGGTGCCGTGGATGGCAGCGCCCTGTCAGAGGTGCGTCCCCATCACCATGGGGACGCCTCAGGTTTAGAATATACCATCGGGTCTCAGTTTTCTCCAATCCGATGGTATATTTTAACTTCAAGCGCCCCCATCACCACGAGAACGCCTCTGTATTAGACTAAAATAACCCGAACACCGAACCTGGACTTCAGTGAAAAAGTCTGGGTTCGGGTCCATGTACCAAAAAACGTAAAGTTCGGTACGAACCTGAACTTTACAGTTCGGGTTCGCTCAACTCTAGTAGTGGGGATAGTGGGGGTTGTCATCATTCTGTGCTAGAGGAGAGAATTTGTTTCATGTGAATGAGGTTTTCACTGCCAGGAGCTTAGATACACACTGCACTGACAGGAGCTTAGATACACACTGCACTGCCAGGAGCTTAGATACACCCGGAGCTCAGGGTCTTTCCCGTCAGTGCAGCTTTATGAGGGTCTGAGTTTTGCGGGATGAGTTGTACTTTTTCTCGGCCTCATTATCGGGGACATGGGACTCACTGATTAACCTTTATTCCTTTTTTTTGGAGACATCATGAAGAAAACCAGCAATACGAGCCTTCTCCTGAATGAGCCACCAAGGATGGACAGGAAGGAGATCAGCAGAAGACTATTAGACCTCACCTTGGAGATCATCTCCCTGCTGAGCGGAGAGGTAAACTTTTCTAGATTTCTCTCCTCTTTATTGTATTCTGTAACAAGTCAGACATCGGGAAGGAGAATCCATCATAGGAAGTGATAGGAAGAGTCCAGGGTCCTGGAGAACGGCCTCCAGACCTTCCAAGTGATGGAGAACCTGAAGATCATCCCCCAATATGGTGAGTGATGTATTATGTGACCAGTGACCAATAGTCATGTTGTAGGACCCATGAGAAGGTAAGTAGGCACGTTGTACCCAGGAGGAGAGGGCCGGAGGAGAGCACATGGCCCCTGAAGGGTTTATTCCCTAAGTGTCTCTCTCCATCCACAGGAGTACACAATAGTGAAGAAGACATCGGGGGACTGTGTGACTCCCATCATCCATCTCCAGGAGTCAGGAGGGCAGAGCAGGACCCCTCACCCCATCACAGAGCCTCCCCCTCACCCCCTGATACATGAGCAGAAGATCCTAGAGCTCACCCACAAGATGATGGAGCTGCTGACTGGAGAGGTGACACTGCTGGGAATGCTGGGAAATTCTCCAGTAACAGCACTGGAGGGGTCTGGGTGATGACGGTGTCATTGTGTTGTCAGGTTCCTATAAGGTGTCAGGACGTCACTGTCTATTTCTCCATGGAGGAGTGGGAGTATATAGAAGGACACAAGGATCTGTACAAGGAGGCCATGATGGAGGAGCACCAGCCTCTTATATCACAAGGTAAGACCCGTCATGTGCAGTGTGTACACGTGTGTGCAGTGACATGTAATGGAGGAGCACCAGCCTCTTATATCACAAGGTAAGAGCCATCATGTGCAGTGTATACACGTGTGTGCAGTGACATGTAATAGAGGAGCACCAGCCTCTTATATTACAAGGTAAGACCCGTCTTGTGCAGTGTATACACGTGTGTGCAGTGACATGTAATGGAGGAGCACCGGCCTCTTATATCACAAGGTAAGAGCCGTCATGTGCAGTGTATACACGTGAGTGCAGTGACATGTAATGGAGGAGCACCAGCCTCTGATATCACAAGGTAAGAGCCGTCATGTGCAGTGTATACACGTGAGTGCAGTGACATGTAATGGAGGAGCACCAGCCTCTTATATCACAAGGTAAGAGCCGTCATGTGCAGTGTATACACGTGTGTGCAGTGACATGTAATGGAGGAGCACCAGCCTCTTATATCACAGGGTAAGACCCGTCATGTGCAGATTATACACGTGAGTGCAGTGACATGTAATGGAGGAGCACCAGCCTCTTATATCACAAGGTAAGAGCCGTCATGTGCAGTGTATACACGTGTGTGCAGTGACATGTAATGGAGGAGCACCAGCCTCTTATATCACAGGGTAAGACCCGTCATGTGCAGTGTATACACGTGTGTGCAGTGACATGTAATGGAGGAGCACCAGCCTCTTATATCACAAGGTAAGAGCCGTCATGTGCAGTGTATACACGTGTGTGCAGTGACATGTAATGGAGGAGCACCAGCCTCTTATATCACAAGGTAAGAGCCGTCATGTGCAGTGTATACACGTGTGTGCAGTGACATGTAATGGAGGAGCACCAGCCTCTTATATCACAAGGTAAGAGCCGTCATGTGCAGTGTATACACGTGTGTGCAGTGACATGTAATGGAGGAGCACCAGCCTCTTATATCACAAGGTAAGAGCCGTCATGTGCAGTGTATACACGTGTGTGCAGTGACATGTAATGGAGGAGCTCCAGCCTCTTATATCACAAGGTAAGTGCCGTCATGTGCAGTGTATACACGTGTGTGCAGTGACATGTAATGGAGGAGCACCAGCCTCTTATATCACAGGGTAAGAGCCGTCATGTGCAGTGTATACACGTGTGTGCAGTGGCATGTAATGGAGGAGCACCAGCCTCTTATATCACAAGGTAAGAGCCGTCATGTGCAGTGTATACACGTGTGTGCAGTGGCATGTAATGGAGGAGCACCAGCCTCTTATATCACAAGGTAAGAGCCGTCATGTGCAGTGTATACACGTGTGTGCAGTGACATGTAATGGAGGAGCACCAGCCTCTTATATCACAGGGTAAGAGCCGTCATGTGCAGTGTATACACGTGTGTGCAGTGACATGTAATGGAGGAGCACCAGCCTCTTATATCACAGCAAATCTTGAAATTTTTCAGAAATTTTCAAAAACCCAATTTTTAGGGACCAGTTCAGGTCTGAAGTCACTTTGCGAGGCTTACATCATAGAAACCGCCCAAAAATTACCCCATTCTAGAAACTACATCCCTCAAGGTATTCAAAACTGATTTTACAAACGTCATTAACCCTTTAGGTGTTCCACGAGAATTAATAGAAAATATAGATACAATTTCAAAATTTCACTTTTTTGGCAGATTTTCCATTTTTATATTTTTTTTCCAGTTACAAAGCAAGGGTTAACAGCCAAACCAAACTCAATATTTATGGCCCTGATTCTGTAGTTTACAGAAACACCCCATATGTGGCCGTAAACCGCTGTACGGGCACACGGCAGAGCGCAGAAGGAAAGGAATGCCATACGGTTTTTGGAAGGCAGATTTTGCTGGACTGTTTTTTTTTTTGACACCATGTCCCATTTGAAGCCCCCCTGATGCACCCCTAGAGTAGAAACTCCATACAAGTGACCCCATCTAAGAAACTACACCCCTCAAGGTATACAAAACTGATTTTACAAATGTCGTTAACCCTTTAGGTGTTCCACAAGAATTAATGGAAAATAGAGATACAATTTCAAAATTTTGGCAGATTTTCCATTTTAATATTTTTTTTCCAGTTACAAAGCAAGGGTTAACAGCCAAACAAAACTCATTATTTATGGCCCTGATTCTGTAGTTTACAGAAACACCCCACATGTGGTCATAAACCAGGGCTTGACAAATTTCCTTGGAATCTAGGAGCCAGCGAAAAAAGTTAGGAGCCTTTTGTTTTTTTTTGTTTTTTTTACCTTATAAAGCCTTATTTTCAGCGACAAAAATAACACCTCTTAAATTTAACATATAAAGAAGTCTAGAACCAAACAACATGGGCATTGTTTATTATCAGTGTACTGTGATGTCACTGCGTGTATAATCACTGCGCTGCAGCTGACAGAACGGAGATCCCTTCCCCAGGATGTTTGGTCCGGGCTCATTCATCTCCTAGAACTGCAGCTATGAAATCCACAGCGTATTGTAGCAAATACCAGCAAAATGGATAAGATTTTACCAAAAATCCTCACACTTCATAAAATCCACACGGAAATGAACGTACTGTGCACATTTCCAATCCGCACCGCGGTAATATAGGATTTCACCATGTGTAACTGATTGTGGCTGAATTCCACAGCAAATCCACACGCTACATAGTAACATAGTACATAAGGCCGAAAAAAGACATTTGTCCATCCAGTTCGGCCTGTTATCCTGCAAGTTGATCCAGAGGAAGGCAAAAAAAACTGTGAGGTAGCAGCCAATTTTCCTTCCCGACTCCAATCAGGCATCAGAATAACTCCCTGGATCAGCGACCCCTCTCTAGTAGCTATAGCCTATAATATTATTAAGCTCCAGAAATACATCCAGGCCCCTCCTGAATTCCTTTATTGTACTCACCATCACCACCTCCTCAGGCAGAGAGTTCCATAGTCTCACTGCTCTTACCGTAAAGAATCCTCTTCTATGTTTGTGTACAAACCTTCTTTCCTCCAGACGCAGAGGATGTCCCCTCGTCACAGTCCTGGGGGTAAAGAGATGATGGGAGTGATCTCTGTACTGACCCCTGATATATTTATACATAGTAATTAGATCTCCCCTCAGTCGTCTTTTTTCTAAAGTGAATAACCCTAATTTTGATAATCTTTCAGGGTACTGTAGTTGCCCCATTCCAGTTATTACTTTAGTTGCCCTCCTCTGGACCCTCTCCAGCTCTGCTATGTCTGCCTTGTTTCTAGGAGCCCAGAACTGTACACAGTACTCCATGTGTGGTCTGACTAATGATTTGTAAAGTGGTAGGACTATGTTCTCATCACGGGCATCTATGCCCCTTTTGATGCAACCCATTATCTTATTGGCCTTGGCAGCAGCTGCCTGACACTGGTTTTTGCAGCTTAGTTTGCTGTTTATTAAAATTCCTAGATCTTTTTCCATGTCAGTGTTACCGAGTGTTTTACCATTTAGTATGTACGGGTGACTTGCATTATTCCTTCCCATGTGCATAACCTTACATTTGTCAGTGTTAAACCTCATCTGCCACTTATCTGCCCAAGCCTCCAATCTATCCAGATCCCTCTGTAGTAGTATACTGTCCTCTTCAGTGTTAATTACTTTACACAGTTTAGTGTCATCTGCAAAAATGTATATTTTACTATGCAAGCCTTCTACAAGATCATTAATAAATATATTGAAGAGAATAGGGCCCAATACTCACCCCTGAGGTACCCCACTAGTGACAGTGACCCAATCTGAGTGTGTACCGTTAATAACCACCCTCTGTTTTCGATCATTGAGCCAGTTACTTACCCACTTACAGACGTTTTCTCCCAGTCCGAGCATTCTCATTTTATATACTAACCTTTTATGTGGTACAGTGTCAAATGCTTTGGAGAAGTCCAGATATACGACATCCATTGTGTATCTGTAGAGTTTGATAAAAATCCACAACAGGTAATCCTCTGTGGAAAATATTTCCATTGGAATTACTCTAGGAAGACTGAGGGGCCTTCCAGCTCTCTCATGGATGGTCACCAAGCTTTCCTGGTCTCCTAGTCCTGAGGAGAACATATCTCAGTACGGGAACATATAGAGAAGTCATCAGAGGATTTAGCCATTCAGGAGTCTTATGGCAGATCCTAGGAGACCTGTGTGGTATACAGCCTGTCACCCAGCTTTCCTGAGGAGAATATATCTCAGTATGGGAACATATAGAGAAGTCATCAGATGATTTGGCCATTCAGTAGTCTTAGTTCTCATAGGAGCTGCAACCCGGCTTTCCAAGACTCCTAAATGGGTAAATCATATGATAACGTATCTAAATGTTCCTATACTGAGATATATTCTCCTCAGGAGACCAGGAAAGCTGGGTGACAGACAGCCTGTATACCACACAGCTCTCCTGGGGACTGCCACCCGGCTTTCTGTGTGGTATACAGGCGGTCACCCAGCTTTCCTAGAAAGGGACAGAACTAAGAAATGGCCGAATGGTAACTGCAGGGATGGCGCACGGTGCAGGAATGGCCACCAGTTGAGGCTAGCAGGAGCTCCGGCCTAATGACGGCAGCAGCTATGCAGCTCCCCGCTGGATTCATGGCCGTGCTCGAGGCCAACTTGGCTGCCGCAGGCAGACATTACAAACTTTAAGCCTGGCGGATAAGTGCAGAGCGCATCATTTACCGCCGCAGAGCCGGCCGTGCAGGGACCTGGCAGCACTTGGTATACAGCAGGAGGAATGATGATGGGCTGATTGTCTTCCCTCCACTTGTCAGCGAGTGCAGCGCCGCTACCTGTGCTCCAGCTCTGCCTCCCCTGCACTAACTCCTCTTCCCCTGCCGAGGCTCTCTCACCGGGACACGGGCTCCGATGTCTGCCGGACAGTTATCACATAAGTACCGGCCGGGCTCCGGTAAAGGCTTCGCCATTTTCAACAGTCCTGGAGATGAAGCATGGCGACATCATTACACTGCGACCGATAGACGGCGAGAGAGAGTGGCCAAACCACGATGGAGCCGAATGCTGAGGGGTCCGGGCAGGGTAGCAGTCCGAGCCTGGGAGCAAGTGATAAAAATAAAATAAAAAAAAAGAGTTTCATTTTGCTCGGGGTCTTAACCATCCAGTGGCTGCGCCCGGCTGCTGGTGTGCTGGGCCTATTTTCAAGCAGGGGCAAATACCCAGGCGCCAGGACAAAACTCCTGGTCGTCATGGCGACCTGGTGCCTGGGATTTGTCGAGCCCTGTCGTAAACTACTGTACGGGCTCATGACAGGGCGCAGAAGGAAAGGAATGCCATACGGTTTTTGGAAGGCAAATTTTGCTGGACTGTTTTTTTTTGACACCATGTCCCATTTGAAGCCCCCCTGATGCACCCCTAGAGTAGAAACTCCAAATAAGTAGCCCATTTTAGAAACTACGGGATAGGGTGGCAGTATTGTTGGTACTAGTTTAGGGTACATATGATTTTTGGTTGCTCTATATTACACTTTTTGTGAGGCAAGATAACAAGAAATAGCTGTTTTGGCACCGTTTTTATTTTTTGTTATTTACAACATTCATCTGACGGTTAGATCATGTGATATTTTTATAGACTAGGTTGTCACGGATGCGGCGATACCTAATATGTATACTTTTTTTATTTATGTAAGTTTTACACAATGATTTCTTCTTTGAAGCAAAAACAATCATGTTTTAGTGTTTCCATATAATTTTTTCAGTTTTTGGGCGATTACCTTGGGTAGGGTATGATTTTTGCGGGATCAGATGACGGTTTTATTGGCACTATTTTGGGGTGCGTGTGACTTTTTGATCGCTTGCTATTACACTTTTTGTGATGTAAGGTGACAAAAAATTGTTTATTTAGCACAGTTTTTATTTTTTACGGTGTTCATCTGAGGGGTTAGGTCATGTGATATTTTTATAGAGCCGGTCTATACGGACGCGGCGATACCAAATATGTATACTTTTTATTTATTTATGTAAGTTTTACACAATAACAGCTTTTTTAAAACTAAAAAAATGATGTTTTAGTGTCTCCATATTCTGAGCCATAGTTTTTTAATTTTTTAGGCGATTGTCTCAGGCAGGGGCTCATTTTTTGCGGGATGAGGTGACGGTTAGATTGGTATTATTTTGGTGGGCAAACACCTTTTTGATCGCTTGCTGTTGTACTTTTTGTGATGTAAGGTGACAAAAAAATTGTTTATTTAGCACAGTTTTTATTTTTATTTTTTTACGGTGTTCATCTGAGGGGTTAGGTCATGTGATATGTTTATAGAGCCGGACGATACGGACGCGGCGATACCTTTTTTCCCCCCCCCCCCTATTTTTTACCAATTTCTTTTTCACTTTATTTGGGGAAAATTATGTTTTTGTTTATTTTTACTTGAAACTTTTAATTTTTGGGGGGAAAACTTTTATTTTTTTCACTTTATTTTTTGGCCCACTTTGGGACTTGAACTTTCGGGGGTCTAATTCCTTTTACAATGCATTACAATATTTCTGTATTGGAATGCATTGGCTGTATGAGTAATACTGTGTGTATTACTCATACAGCTTCCGGCCTGTGAGATCCAGGGGGCTGGATCTCACAGGCTCTTCACCGGAAGGCAGCGCGCTGCCTTCCATGCCATCGGGTCCCCCCCCACAGCCGCATGGGGACTTGATGGCACCGCTGACCACCGCCGCCGCACCAGGTAAAAGCCGCAAACCGCAGGTCTGAATTGACCTAGTCCCTCAGGTAAACGCTGTAAAAATAAAAAATTAAAACGGTGACAAAACATAAATTTTTTGGTTACCTTGCCTCACAAAAAACATAATATAGATCAATTAAAATCATATGTACCCCAAAATAGTACCAACAAAACTGGTACCTTATCCCGTAAGGGGTCATTTTTAGATGGTTTCTATTATGTAAGCCTCACAAAGTGACTTCAGACCTGAACTGGGAATTAAAAAGTGGGTTTTGGAAATTTTCCGAAAAATTTCAAGATTTGCTTCCAAACTTCTAAGCCTCCTAACGCCCACCCCCCCCCCCCAAAATGTAATTTTCAAAATGATTTTGGGTAATTATTATTTTTGACTCAATTTTAGCACTGTCATGACGTACAATATGTGACGAGAAAACAATCTCAGAATGGCCTGTATAAGTAAAAGCGTTCCAAAGTTATCACCACATAAAGTGACACATGTCAGATTTGCAAAAAATGGCCTGGGCAGGAAGGTGAAAACAGGTCCGGGGTTAGGACGTAAGCATAAGCAATGCGCCGCACAGACCTGTGAGTTACATAAAGGAGCGCCGTAAGTATAATGCTGCTGAATAACTGAAGATGGCAGACAGGGCTTCAGTAGCGTCCTGGCTGCCATGGTAACCGATCAGAGCCCCAGGATTACGCTGCTGGGACTCCGATCGGAACTGCCGCTGCCACCAATGATGGGGGGGAGGAGGGGGCGCACTACCCACCAATGATTTTAATACTGGGGAGGGGGGGGCGCACTGCCCACCAATGATTTTAATACTGGGGAGGGGGCGCACTGCCCACCAATGATTTTAATACTGGGGAGGGGGGGCGCACTTCCCACCAATGCAAACATTGTAGAAACATTCCCGGCACCCGACCTCTAACAGGGAGCTGCCGTCGCGCAATTAGCCCCTGAGGTGCCGCGGGTGGCAGTGCCCTGTCAGAGGTGCGTCCCCATCACCATGGGAACGCCTCAGGTTTAGAATATACCATCGGATCTGAGTTTTCTCCAATCTGATGGTATATTTTAACTTCAAGCGTCCCCATCACCACAGGAACACCTCTGTATTAGAATTAAATAACCCAAACACCGAACCCGGACTTCAGTGAAAAAGTCTGGGTTCGGGTCCATGTACCAAAAAACGTAAAGTTAGGTTTGAACCCGAACTTTACAGTTCGGGTTCGCTCAACTCTATTAGTGGGGGTAGTCATCATTCTGTGCTAGAGGAGAGAATTTGTTTCATGTGAATGAGGTTTTCACTACCAGGAGCTTAGATACACACTGCACTGCCAGGAGCTTAGATACACACTGCACTGCCAGGAGCTTAGATACACACTGCACTGCCAGGAGCTTAGATACACACTGCACTGCCAGGAGCTTAGATACACACTGCACTGCCAGGAGCTTAGATACACCCGGAGCTCAGGGTTTTCCTGTCAGTGCAGCTTTATGAGGGTCTGAGTTTTGCGGGATGAGTTGTACTTTTTCTCGGCCTCATTATCGGGGACATGGGACTCACTGATTAACCTTTATTCCTTTTATTTGGAGGCATCATGAAGAAAACCAGCAATACGAGCCTTGTCCTGAATGAGCCACCAAGGATGGACAGGAAGGAGATCAGCAGAAGAATATTAGACCTCACCTTGGAGATCATCTCCCTGCTGAGCGGAGAGGTAAACTTTTCTAGATTTCTCTCCTCTTTATTGTATTCTGTAACAAGTCAGACATCGGGAAGGAGAATCCATCATAGGAAGTGATAGGAAGAGTCCAGGGTCCTGTAGAATGGCCTCCAGACCTTCCAAGTGATGGAGAACCTGAAGATCAGCCCCCAATATGGTGAGTGATGTATCATGTGACCAGTGACCAATAGTCATGATGTAGGAGCCATGAGAAGGTAAGTAGGCACGTTGTACCCAGGAGGAACGGGCCGGAGGAGAGCACATGGCCCCTGAAGGGTTTATTCCCTAAGTGTCTCTCTCCATCCACAGGAGTACACAATAGTGAAGAAGACATCGGGGGACTGTGTGACTCCCATCATCCATCTCCAGGAGTCAGGAGGGCGGAGCAGGACCCCTCACCCCATCACAGAGCCTCCCCCTCACCCCCTGATACATGAGCAGAAGATCCTAGAACTCACCCACAAGATGATGGAGCTGCTGACTGGAGAGGTGACACTGCTGGGAATGCTGGGAAATTCTCCAGTAACAGCACTGGAGGGGTCTGGGTGATGACGGTGTCATTGTGTTGTCAGGTTCCTGTAAGGTGTCAGGATGTCACTGTCTATTTCTCCATGGAGGAGTGGGAGTATATAGAAGGACACAAGGATCTGTACAAGGAGGCCATGATGGAGGAGCACCAGCCTCTTATATCACAAGGTAAGAGCCGTCATGTGCAGTGTATACACGTGTGTGCAGTGACATGTAATGGAGGAGCACCAGCCTCTTATATCACAAGATAAGAGCCGTCATGTGCAGTGTATACACGTGTGTGCAGTGACATGTAATGGAGGAGCACCAGCCTCTTATATCACAAGGTAAGAGCCGTCATGTGCAGTGTATACACGTGTGTGCAGTGACATGTAATGGAGGAGCACCAGCCTCTTATATCACAAGGTAAGAGCCGTCATGTGCAGTGTATACACGTGTGTGCAGTGACATGTAATGGAGGAGCACCAGCCTCTTATATCACAGGGTAAGAACCGTCATGTGCAGTGTGTACACGTGTGTGCAGTGACATGTAATGGAGGAGCACCAGCCTCTTATATCACAAGGTAAGACCCGTCATGTGCAGTGTATACACATGTGTGCAGTGACATGTAATGGAGGAGCACCAGCCTCTTATATCACAAGGTAAGAGCCGTCATGTGCAGTGTATACACGTGTGCAGGGACATGTAATGGAGGAGCACCAGTCTCTTATATCACAAGGTAAGAGCCGTCATGTGCAGTGTATACACGTGTGTGCAGTGACATGTAATGGAGGAGCACCAGCCTCTTATATCACAAGGTAAGAGCCGTCATGTGCAGTGTATACACTTGTGTGCAGTGACATGTAATGGAGGAGCACCAGCCTCTTATATCACAAGGTAAGAGCCGTCATGTGCAGTGTATACACGTGTGTGCAGTGACATGTAATGGAGGAGCACCAGCCTCTTATATCACAAGGTAAGAGCCGTCATGTGCAGTGTATACACGTGTGTGCAGTGACATGTAATGGAGGAGGTGCACATGTTAGGCTCTGGATAAGGCTCCGCGCTGCTGACGGACGGTAAGTGGTCTCTCCTATTGGTATCTGTCGGGCCGGTATATTCTAAGCAAAATAAAAGTATTATGACGCATTCATTGTTTTTTAAATGGAAGTCTATGAGCGATGTGCACATCTGTGACTATTCAGTGTCATAATGTATCCACGAGATTCCAGCTCACCTCGGCTCCCAGCACTTCCACCGATCTCCATGCACGGACCTTGCTAGGTTCAGGCAGGTAACAGCGTTCAGTGATGATGTCCAGCACCAGAATATAATCCAAGGTCTCTTTACTGAAGACACGTAGGATCACAGCGGTACATGTGGGGGGGCCGCACTTGTTAACGAGACTTGTTGGGGTGCTGTCTCCCCATTATGTACCTCTGTGATCCTCTGTGTCTTCAGTAAAGAGAACCTTGGATTTTCTCCTGGTGCTGGACACCATTACTGAACGCTGTTCAGTGTCAGACATGTATTCCTCCAATAGATGGTTAAGGAAAAAAAAATAAAAATAAATTATATCTAAATTCTGCCACTGAAAACCAATCCCTCGTACTAAGGTCTTGGAATCGGACAATGAAAATACAAAAAAAAGGTCATTAGCACCTTAACCCCTTAGTGACCAGACTGTTTTGTCCCCTTCCAAGAGCTATAACTTTTTTTATTTTTCCATCTATGTAGCTGTATGAGGGCTTGTTTTATGCGGGACAAGTTGTAGTATTAATGGCACCGTTTTGGGGTGCACATAACTTTCAAATTTTTCTAATTTAACTTTTATGAACTTTTTCTGGGAGGGAGATGGAAAAAACAGCAATACTGCCATTGAGTTTTTACATTATAAATTTTACAGCGTTCATTTTTTGGTATAAATAACATATATCTTTATTCTCTGGGTCAGTACGATTACAGCGATACCAAGTACATTGTTTTTTTTAAGCAACAAAATGAAGAAATTCCAGCTCCAGAATAGCGGAAAATCGTAGCTTTATTTGCTGTTATTTAAAATCTTCTAAATACAGGACAAGTTCAGTTACGCGTTTCAGACCATAAATAGTTTGCGGTCCTTCCTCATGACACATTGAACTTCCAAATACTTGTAACATACATGCCATTTACACACCTGGCCATGTAATCAAAGGATCACATGGCCAAAACAGCACAGATGGTGCAATCCATACATCTGACCATCCTCATATGCATGTCACAAAATAGCACATAATTAAATAGAAACCATACACAAAATGTACAACATATACAAATGCACTAAAAACAATAGCAAAAAATATGTACATATACAGTTGCAAGAAAAAGTAAGTGAACCCTTTGGAATTATATGGATTTCTGCACAAATTGGTCATAAAATGTGATCTGATCTTCATCTAAGTCACAACAATAGACAATCACAGTCTGCTTAACTAATAACACACAAAGAATAAATGTTACCATGTTTTTATTGAACACACCATGTAAACATTCACAGAGCAGGTGGAAAAAGTATGTGAACCCTTGGATTTAATAACTGGTTCAATCTCCTTTGGCAGCAATAACTTCAACCAAACGTTTCCTGTAGTTGCAGATCAGACGAGCACAACGGTCAGGAGTAATTCTTGACCATTCCTCTTTACAGAACTGTTTCAGTTCAGCAATATTCTTGGGATGTCTGGTGTGAATCGCTTTCCTGAGGTCATGCCACAGCATCTCAATCGGGTTGAGGTCAGGACTCTGACTGGGCCACTCCAGAAGGCGTATTTTCTTCTGTTTAAGCCATTCTGTTGTTGATTTACTTCTATGCTTTGGGTCGTTGTCCTGTTGTAACACCCATCTTCTGTTGAGCTTCAGCTGGTGGACAGATTGCCTTAAGTTCTCCTGCAAAATGTCTTGATAAACTTGGGAATTCATTTTTTCTTCGATGATAGCAATCCGTCCAGGTCCTGACGCAGCAAAGCAGCCCCAAACCATGATGCCCCCACCACCATACCTCACAGTTGGGATGAGGTTTTGATGTTGGTGTGCTGTGCCTCTTTTTCTCCACACATAGTGTTGTGTGTTTCTTCCAAACAATTCAACTTTGGTTTCATCTGTCCACAGAATATTTTGCCAGTACTGCTGTGGAACATCCAGGTGCTCTTGTGCAAACTGTAAACGTGCAGCAATGTTTTTTTGGGACAGCAGTGGCTTCCTCTGTGGTATCCTCCCATGAAATTCATTCTTGTTTAGTGTTTTACGTATCGTAGATTCACTAACAGGGATGTTAGCAGATGCCAGAGACTTTTGTAAGTCTTTAGCTGACACTCTAGGATTCTTCTTCACCTCATTGAGCAGTCTGCGCTGTGCTCTTGCAGTCATCTTTACAGGACGGCCACTCCTAGGGAGAGTAGCAGCAGTGCTGAACTGTCTCCATTTATAGACAATTTGTCTTACCTTGGGCTGATTAACAGCAAGGCTTTTGGAGATACTTTTATAACCCTTTCCAGCTTTATGCAAGTCAAAAATTCTTAATCGTAGGTCTTCTGAGAGCTCTTTTGTGCGAGGCATCATTCACATCAGGCAATGCTTCTTGTGAACAGCAAACCCAGAACTGGTGTGTGTTTTTTTTATAGGGCAGGGCAGCTGTAACCAACACCTCCAATCTCATCTCATTGATTGGACTCCAGTTGGCTGACACCTCACTCCAATTAGCTCTTGGAGATGTCATTAGTCTAGGGGTTCACATAGTTTTTTCACCTGCACTGTGAATGTTTACATGGTGTGTTCAATAAAAACATGGTAACATTTAATTCTTTGTGTGTTATTAGTTAAGCAGACTGTGATTGTCTATTGTTGTGACTTAGATGAAGATCAGATCACATTTTATGACCAATTTGTGCAGAAATCCATATCATTCCAAAGGGTTCACATACTTTTTCTTGCAACTGTATATATATCTAGCAAAAAATATACACATACGGTGCTGCCCATAATTATTCATACCCCTGGCAAATTTTGACTTAGTTACTTTTATTCAACCAGCAAGTAATTTTTGGACGGGAAATGATATAGGTGTCTCCCAAAAGATAATAAGACGATGTACAAGAGGCATTATTGTGGGAAAAAAAACATTTCTCAGCTTTTATTTTTTTCATTTGAGCAAAAAGTGTCCAGTCCAAAATTATTCATACCCTTCTCAATAATCAATAGAAAAGCCTTTATTGGCGATTACAGAGAACAAACGCTTCCTATAATCGCAGACCAGCTTTTTGCAGGTCTCCACAGGTATTTTTGCCTATTTATCTTTACCAATGAGCTCCTAATCTTTCAGGTTGGAGGGTCTTCTTGCCATCACCCTGATCTTTAGCTCCCTCCACAGATTCTAAATTGGATTCAAATCTGGACTCTGGCTGGGCCACTCCAAAACGTTAATGTTGTTGTCTGCTAACCATTTCTTCACCACTTTTGCTGTGTGTTTTGGGTCATTGTCATGCTGAAATGTCCACTGGTGCCCAAGGCCAGGTTTCTCTGCAGACTGCCTGATGTTGTTATTGAGAATCCTCATGTATTGCTCTTTTTTCATGGTGCCGTTTACTGTGATCAGGTTCCCTGGTCCATTGTCTGAAAAACACGCCCAAAGCATTAGGTTCCCACCACCATGTTTGACAGTGGGGATTGTGTTCTTTGGGTTGAAGGCTTCTCCTTTTTTATGCCAAATGAAGGAAACATCATTGTGACCAAACCATTCAATTTTTGTTTCATCTGACCATAACACAGAAGACCAGAAGTCTTCTTCTTTGTCCAGATGTGCTTTTGCAAAGGCCAAGCAAGCTTTTGTGTGCCTTATCTGGAGAAGTGGCGTCCTCCTTAGTCTGCATTGACCAGTGTCCGTTGGATTGTCTGCCTTGAGACATTGCCACCAGCAGAGCCCAGATTCACCAGGATGGCCTTGGTGGTGATCCTTGGATTCTTTTTCACCTCTCTAACTATCCTCCTGGCCAGCACAGGTGTCACTTTTGGCTTCCGACCACGTCCTCTGAGATTTTCCACAGTGTGGAACATCTTGTATTTTTTGCTCAAATGTAAATAAAAGCTGAGAAATGTTTTTTCCCCACAATAATGCCTCTTGTACATCATCTTATTATCTTTTGGGAGACACCTATGTCATTTCCCGTCAAAAAATGACTTGCTGGTTGAATAAAAGTAACTTTAAAGGGACACTGACAGGCCCAAAAAGCATATTTAGGGGTATATATGACAGTATAGATCTTATAAAGGGTATTAGAATCATCTAAGTATCCCCCCTGTCCACCTCATAAATACAGTAATCTGAAGTATTATAACCTGCTTTCCTGGTGTTCAATCTGCCCAAGGGGCGGTGCTTCATATCAACTTGCGCCCAGCCAGCTTTGCCACAACTGCCGTTTGAAGCGGACGCAGACGCGCGATGCGATCCCGGCCATTGAGGGTGCCGGGCGCATGCGCTGAAGATGGCCGGAGACACTAGTACAGCGCTTCAGAGTAGCCGCCCAGCTCAGTGAATATTGATGAGCTGGGCGGCGCTTCAAACGGCAGTTGTGGCGAGGCTGGCTGGGCGCAAGTGGAGATGAAGCACCGCCCCTTGGGCAGATTGAACACCAGGAAAACAGATTATAAAACTTCAGATTACTGTATTTATGAGGTGGACAGGGGGGATACTTAGATTATTCTAATACCCTTTATAAGACCTATACTGTCATATATACCCCTAAATATGCTTTATGGGCCTGTCAGTGTCCCTTTAAGTCAAAATTTGCCAGGGGTATGAATAATTATGGGCAGCCCTGTATATATACAATAACTCTCCTCATAGTGTAATACAAGGTCATGTCTTTTATTTAAACCCATTGGTTGTCTCAAACAAAGCTGAAAAATCCAAAAGGTTTTCCTGTTTAGGAGTTTTCTTCTATGATCACCCCCTCTGACCGGAAAACTAACTCTTTCTATTCTCTGTGCAATCAATCCTGAAGTGTCGCCCCCATGTATAACCCCAAAATGTACATTTGTGGCCAAAAGTTTTAAGAATTACATAAATATTGAAAATTGGAAAAGTTGCTGCTTAAGTTTTTATAATAGCAATTTGCATATACTCCAGAATGTTATGAAGAGTGATCAGATGAATTGCATAGTCCTTCTTTGCCATGAAAATTAACTTAATAAAAAAAAAAAAACTTTCCACTGCATTTCATTGCTGTCATTAAAGGACCTGCTGAGATCATTTCAGTAATCGTCTTGTTAACTCAGGTGAGAATGTTGACGAGCACAAGGCTGGAGATCATAATGTCAGGCTGATTGGGTTAAAATGGCAGACTTGACCTGTTAAAAGGAGGGTGATGCTTGAAATCATTGTTCTTCCATTGTTAACCATGGTGACCTGCAAAGAAACGCGTGTAGCCATCATTGCGTTGCATAAAAATGGCTTCACAGGCAAGGATATTGTGGCTACTAAGATTGCACCTCAATCAACAAGAACTTCAAGGAAAGAGGTTCAATTCATGTTAAGAAGGCTTCAGGGCGTCCAAGAAAGTCCAGCAAGCGTCAGGATCGTCTCCTAAAGATGATTCAGCTGCGGGATCGGAGTGCCACCAGTGCAGAGCTTGCTCAGGAATGGCAGCAGGCAGGTGTGAGCACATCTGCACGCACAGTGAGGCGAAGACTTTTGGAAGATGGCCTGGTGTCAAGAAGGGCAGCAAATAAGCCACTTCTCTCTAAAAAAAAACAGGAACAGATTGATCTTCTGCAGAAAATATGGTGAATGGACTGCTGAGGACTGGGGCAAAGTCATATTCTCCGATGAAGCCTCTTTCCGATTGTTTGGGGCATCAGGAAAAAGGCTTCTCTGGAGAAGAAAAGGTGAGCGCTACCATCAGTCCTGTGTCATGCCAACAGTAAAGCATCCTGAGACCATTCATGTGTGGGGTTGCTTCTCATCCAAGGGAGTGGGCTCACTCACAATTTTGCCCCAAAACACAGCCACGAATAAAGAATGGTACCAAAACACCCTCCAACAGCAACTTCTTCCAACAATCCAACAACAGTTTGGTGAAGAACAATGCATTTTCCAGCACGATGGAGCACCGTGCCATAAGGCAATGTGATAACTAAGTGGCTCGGGGACCAAAACGTTGACATTTTGGGTCCATAGCCTGGAAACTCCCCAGATCTTAATCCCATTGAAAACTTGTGGTCAATCCTCAAGAGGCGGGTGGACAAACAAAAACCCACTAATTCTGACAAACTCCAAGAAGTGATTATGAAAGAATGGGTTGCTATCAGTCAGGAATTGGCCCAGAAGTTGGTTGAGAGCATGCCCAGTGGAATTGCAGAGGTCCTGAAAAAGAAGGGCCAACACTGCAAATACTGACTCTTTGCATAAATGTCATGTAATTGTCGATAAAACCCTTTGAAACGTATGAAGTGCGTGTAATTATATTTCACTACATCACAGAAACAACTGAAACAAAGATCTAAAAGCAGTTTAGCAGCAAACTTTGTGAAAACTAATATTTGTGTAATTCTCAAAACTTTTGGCCATGACTGTACACTGACAGCAGATACATTGCGGTTTTTAAAATGTGGAACATCAGAAATGTGTTTACGTATCCGTGTTTTTATTTCATTTGTGGTGCAACCCACACATTGTAATCTGCACAGCTCACCTGTTATCAGGTATACTGCAAACTTAGTATTACAATTAATATCTGACTGTATGACAGACTCTTTATTGTTTGCAGCAGACCTGAAGTGTCTATTTTTGTGTGGTCACAGCAGATGCACTTGCCATGGCCACATTTGTAGCTTCCTTCGTTCACCAGCCAGACCGGCCTCTGTATTTTGTGTTCCTGATAAAGACTCGGTCTTAACCTATTCCCCAATGTCGGAGCTTTCCTAGCCACACACTTCACCCCATCTGTGACAATATCCATCCACTGTTTGTCACAAGATAACAGTGGAAGATGTGATCAAATTCCTCACTATATTGTGTCACAAAGGAGGTAAAGGCGCGCTTGCGCTCAGCTGTATCCCCGCATTGAGCCCGTACCATTCTTTTTGGAAAAATCAAAGAGTCTCTTTTTGTCGCTGACACCTCATTAATGAAAGATGAAATGCACCTCTGTGAGTATGACCTACTAACTAGTCTCTTCGCTATACTTTTAGCCTCCTGGGTAAACATTTGCATGTCAGAACAATTACGACGAGCCCTGATTAGTTCACCCTTGGGAATATTGCGTATGGTGTGGGGCGGGTGACACGAAGAAGCATGTAAAATAGTATTACCAGCAAGTTCCTTTCTGTATGTGGTAGTGGTGACCCGGGAAGTGGTGGGGTCCCCCCCTCCCCCCCGCCAAGCACAAATCCAGAAAACAAAAACTATGATGCTGGAGACTACAGGAAATAGACTCCACACAAGAATTTAAGTAGTCAGAAAACAGTGGTATGGCCGCCACATCCCCATACACCATACTAACAGCAGGTCATCGATGTAACGACTTTACCACTGCACCAGACCACTAAAAGGGTGGGTGTCGATGAGGAGAAAGCACCCCTCCCACCATGCCATAAAAATATTGGCTATAGAGGGAGAGAACTTGGCCACCATCGACACCCCAGTAACCTGTAGGTAAAAAATGGAATCAAACATAAAAAAAATTGTGCTGGAGAAGGAACTTCACCACTAAACCCATATATTCCTGTAATTCTTCTGAATAGTCACTATATTTGTTAAGGAACCAATGAAGTGATGTTAAAGCTAAATTGTGTGGGATGCTGGTATATAAAGCAGTTACATCTGCCGTCACCCAGGTGTATTCAATCTTCCATTCAAAGGCCCAAAACGCCTGTAGTACAGACCTAGTGTCCTTCAAATAACCTGGAATCTGTGAAATGAGGGGTTGAAGTAATGAGTCAATCCATTCAGATAGCCTTTCTGAGAACGAACCAGTCCCTGCGACAATTGGTCGTAAAAGATGTTCTATGCAGATGTTTAAAGATGGTCAGATGTATGGATTGCACCATCTGTGCTGTTTTGGCCCTGATTCTGTAGTTTACAGAAACACCCCATATGTGGTCGTAAACTACTGTACGGGCACACGGCAGGGCGCAGAAGGAAAGAAATGCCATACGGTTTTTGGAAGGCAGATTTTGCTGGACTGTTTTTTTTTACACCATGTCCCATTTGAAGCCCCCCTGATGCACCCCATGAGTAGAAACTCCCAAAAAGTGGCCCCATTTTAGAAACTACGGGATAGGGTGGCAGTATTGTTGGTACTAGTTTAGGGTACATATGATTTTTGGTTGCTCTATATTACACTTTTTGTGAGGCAAGATAACAAAAAATAGCTGTTTTGGCACCGTTTTTATTTTTTGTTATTTACAACATTTATATGACCGATTAGATCATGTGATATTTTTATAGACCAGGTTGTCACGGATGCGGCGATATCTAATATGTATACTTTCTTTTTTATGTAAGTTTTACACAATGATTTCTTTTTTTAAGCAAAAATCATGTTTTAGTGTTTCCATAGTCTGAGAGTTTGATTTTTGCAGGATGAGATGATGGTTTTATTGGCACTATTTTGGGGTGCGTGTGACTTTTTGATCGCTTGCTATTACACTTTTTGTGATGTAAGGTGACAAAAATTGGTTTATTTAGCACAGTTTTTATTTTTTACGGTGTTCATCTGAGGGGTTAGGTCATGTGATATTTTTATAGAGCCGGTCGATACGGACGCGGCGATACCTAATATGTATACTTTTTTTCCCCCCCTATTTTTGACCAATTTTTTTTTACTTTTTTGATTTTCCATTTTTTTTTTACTTTTATTTTTTGTCCCACTTTGGGACTTGAACCTTTGGGGGTCTATTCCTTTACAATGCATTTGGGGGCTGGATCTCACAGGCTCGTCACCGGAAGGCAGCCCTTCCTTAGACATCGCGCTGCCTTCTATGCCATGGGGTCCCTCGTACAGCCGCATGGGGACCCGATGGCACGCCCGATCGCCGCCGCAAACCGCAGGTAAAGCCGCAAACCGCAGGTCTGAATTGACCTGCGGTTTGCGGCGATCGCCGATATGGGCGGGAAACAGGGCGTACCGGTACGCCCTAAGTCCTTAAGGGGTTAATCTTTCCTGGTAAGTTTTATCCTGCAATCCATGTACTAGTTTACTAGCTCTTCTCTGAACTTGCTACTTTTGTGCAATAAAACCCTATAACCTATAATTTCTTTCTATGGATTTGTGTGAGGGCTTGATTTTTGAAGGACAACTTGTAGTTTTCATTGGTTTCATTTTGGAGTAAATTACGCTTTTTGATCGCTTGCTATTAATTGTAATTTCTTTTTTTTGGTGGCAACTAAGAATAAATTAGCAAGTTTATTTTTTTTCACCGTAGGGTATAGGGTATAATTTACATAATATTTATGTAGTGCGGGTCGTTACAGAGGCGGCAATACCATACATATGGGGGGGGGGGGGTATTTTTTTGCAATTCTTTCATTAACAAGCATTGTCTTTTTTTTACTGGAACTTTTTTATTAATAAATGTGTTTTTTTTTAACCACTTAATAGTCCCACAAGGGGACTATAACAGACAACATTTTGGTTGATTTTAAAATACAATACATTATCCCTATAGTGCATTGCATTTTAATGTTAGAGCTATACTGACATTGACCAGCAGGCTGCACCAGTGAGGCACAGACTGCTGGAAACTACTCAAAGCAGGCTTGGGGCCTATATCAGACCCCACCCAGCCTTTACACAGATCGGCACCCTGCGATAACATTTGCGGGATGTCAACGGAAGACAAAGGGAGTCTTCCCCCTCTGTCACTGCTTTACATGAAGCGGGGCGTCATTGCCCGTGGCATGTAAAGTGTTAAACAGCCCGTATTGGCACTCCTCGGTTATGTGAGAGCTGTGCCCCCGCTCCCGTGCAGCGCTTAGACTGAAAAAGCAGTGGCCCAGGCTAAGGCCCCTTAGTGACCTATGTAAAAGGGCTTATGGGTGGTCACCCAGGGGTTAAAGGGGTCATCCCATGATTAATGTAGAAAATCAAAATCAGCCATGATATAGCACATGGCTACAAAGCTTAGAACCAGCCCTGTACCTCACATGGATCCAAAGATCTCCATATTGATTGCTGTACTAGATTTATATCAATCTGACAAGGGGAGTGGCCATTCTGATGCAGCTCAGGGGGCGTGTCTCATCTCTCCCTATCACAGCTCAGGGGGGCGTGTTTCAGCTCTCCCTATCACAGCTCAGAGGGCGTGTCTCAGCTCTCCCTATCACAGCTCAGGCGGCAGTTGAAGGATGAAACTGAGCATGTGCGGCCATCTCAGTGAGCAGGACAACTAATTAGGAAAACCACAAACAGCAGATGGCGCTATACAGATACATTTTATGGAATAAATCAGAGGCTATGCAAATTTTTTTATTACATTTAATTACAAAAGAATTCAGATCCAGGCGCTGGTTTTAAAACTGTAGAATATTTTTTGTGGGACAACGCCCTTAAGGATCGGGTGAATTTTCATTTTTGTGTTTTTCCTCCCCTCCCCTTTTTTTTTCCCTTTTTCCTCCTCACCTTCTGTTAATTTTTCCATATTTCTTGACAGCATCATTTAATTGACTATATCTTGTACTTAGAAATGTGAAAAAAAAAAATCTTTGTGGGCGAAATTAAAGAAAAAATGAATTCCACCGGGATTCTTTTGGGTGTTGCCGTTATATCATTTATTGTATGCTACAAACGACAACTTGATTCTGTTTGCCAATACGATTACGACAATATCAAATTATATTGTTTTTCATTTTGTTTAATTACTTAAAAATTTTATATTTCTTTGCATCACCATATTCTGACACCCATAGTTTTTTATATTTCCACATAGAAAGCTGTGTAAGGGCTTGAAGTTTGCGTTATGAGCTGTTGTGTTTATTGGTACCATTTTAGGGTGCAGACTACACTTTTAATTCAGTATGTTGGGGGGAAGATGATCAAAGAATGTGACGAATCCTGCATTTTTTATTTTTTCTCTTTACGGCATTCATCATTTTTGGACACGGCCAATTATGTTTAATGTTTAAATTATTATTTTTTTTTAATTGGGAAAGGAGGTGGTTTTGATTTTTTTTTTGTGGACAAGACAGACAGACTGAGAAATCTTCAACATGAACCAAACTAAATTAAAAGTGCAGGAAGACAAAGGGAGGACAGGTGCAGGGCTGGAGCACAGGCAGGAATAATTCAGGATAAACTCAGGTGAATCGCAAAACACCTTTGCTGGTCACCAAGGAACCTTATGCTCAGGCACCATCTGCCTGGAGAGTTTGCCTTAAATACCCATGCGATCAGGTGGGGGAGGATTTGCAAGCAATTGTACTGGCCCTTTAAGATGCTGGAGTGGCGTACGCACCCTAAAGAGACAGAGGTTGGAGCACTAGGCAGGAGCATGGATGCAGCGGCATTCAGAGGACGCCGGATGGCGTCCACACTCACAAGAAACCACATGGCAGCGATGTGCATGGATCTCTGTCCTAACAGTAATTTTTAGTCTTCTAAGGGTTATTTGAATATTCGATCTCCTGATTGCTAGAATACGATTGCAGTCTATGGAATTGTAACAGGCTTCCTGTAAAGCTATGCTGCAGGCCCCAGGCTGTCATAGAAGCCGATCAGAGCCCATCGATCGGAGGACAACAGGAGCCCCCACCCTCTACGTAACCAGTCAGATCTCTTAGATCTGATGAGGCCAGTGTTCTTATTTTGAAACTCCTTGTCAGAATGGCTGTATAATCCTTTTTGAATATTTTACTGTCTGATATTAAAGTTAGCATATTATGACTTCAGCTAGAGAGAGTGTTCGGGAATCCTGTGTTCACAAGCTAAACTGTGTCTCCATCCACCTATAGCTCAGGTGACAAGTTCCTTCCAGTGCACCTCCTCCTCTGTCTCACACTTGCTCCCTACAGGCTGCAGTAAAATAAAGCAGCAGATGAAATTAGAAGCTGAAACACATTGAAACTACTGATAGGAGGAGGATCTGTCAGTGCAGAGTCAGGGAGGCTGCAGCTTGTACTGACCAAGTATGAGATCTCAGCAGCAGCAGTGGAGGAGGTACATTAACCCCTTCCCTAGTGCCCACTGGATATATACCTCCTATCTGCACATACCCCGTGGAGATAGCACGTATATAAACGTTCAGGAGCAGGTCGGGTCCCAGCTGTGATACACAGCGGGGACTCTGAGGAGAAGACAGGAGCGATTTATTACTGCTTTCTCTGAGGGCCAAGCCGCTTCCTCTGTTAGTCCCAGTGGTCACATGACCACCAGGGGTGTCTGGGGCAGGAGCAGAGCTGGAGGATCTAAGGAGACCCTGATTTGCTCTGCCAGTCTGTCATGCCCCCACAAGGGGCTCCTGTGGATGTCCCAGTTACAGTGGAAACAGTGGAATAAAAAAAGTCAGTGTCCTCCAGAGGTCTTTTAATGACCTACTAGAGGACATATGTGCCAAAAATAAATTAAAATATAAGTAAAGTAAAAATAAAAAATACTAATTAAAAAAGTTTTAAAAAATTAAATTAAAAATGCAGTTGCTAACAGAAACCGTCACCCCTTTCGCTCAAACCTATAAATGTTATATCTGAAAACGATTGTCACAAAATAGGGAACCCATTGCAATAATTAATTTTTGTTTCAGTTTTAATATTTAAGAAATAAAAAGCTATAGTTAAAACATATGTACTTTTAATAATAATTAGCAGTTTTCCTCCAAATTAAAGGTGTTGTACGGGTTCAGAGCTGAACCCGGACATACCCATATTTGCACCCAGGCAGCCCCCCTGACAAGAGCATCTGAGCAGTTCATGTTCCGATGCTCTCCTTTGCCCTGTGCTAAATCGCGCAGGGCAAAGGCATTTTCAGGAGTTATGGTGATGAACCGGGCTCTCCCTAGGGCTGCCAGGTGGAGGCTTCCGCCCAGCAGTGAGCCCGGTGACGTCAGGCTTTAGCTCTGTCCTTGCCTGTAAAATGGCTAGGGCAGCGCTAAAGCTTGCCCATCAGTGCCGGTGACGTCACCGAATACACTGCTGGGTGGAAGCTTCTGCCCAGCAGTGTACTATTGTAAATAAAAAAGCCCTTGCCCTGCACGATTCAGCGCAGGGCAAGGGAGCGCATTAGAGCATGACATGCTAAGATGCTTACATCAGAGGGGCTGCCTGGGTGAAAATATGGGTATGTCCGGGTTCAGATCTGAACCCGGACAACCCCTTTAAACCTTTAAATGGGGGGGGGGGGGGGGAACAATTGCAAAAGTTATTTTGGTAGTCAAACAAATAAAAAAATCTAGGGTCCGTAAACCACCACGTGCACAAAAATCACAAAAAGTTGCCTGGCCATTCAAGCCTTTTTTTAGCCCAGTGATGAAAGGGTTGCAAAGAGCTTGTCATTTAAGCTCTACGTGGTCTATTTAATAATGAATGCAGTTTGTGTTGAGGGATGTCGTAAGAAATCCTAAGTAAATTTGTTGCATCAATACAATGCCCTCTTGGCATTGAAGGTGGAATGTGCAGAAAGCAGGCTTCATTGTTAGGTATAGTTGGCTTTTTTAAATGTTAAGCTACAGTACATTTGTGTAATAAAAGTGGATACCAGGTATTTACTAGGATTTAGACCCTTGTCAGGCAGGGTTATAAAAAGTGCATTTAAAGTGAATGATTTACTGTATACTTCTGGTTTCTTCTGGATCCACTTACAGGAATGTTGTAAGTTTGTTTACTTTGCTGTTTTAAAAAAAAATCACAAATTCCAATTTTTATCTTCACAGAGAATCCCAATAAACATTTTAAGGAAAACTTCATGTTATCACAAAACTCTAACATAGAAGATGAAGATATGCAGCTTTGTTCAGAAGAAGACTTACATTCAGGACTTCACAGTACAAATCTCTCATATGAGTCCTCTAAATGTGCAGAACCTTTTCTTGACCAATCACAAATTGTTACCACAAGTACAGTTCAGAATGTGGGTAAAACATTTAACGGTGGAAAAAAGTTTAGAAAAAGATCATGTCTTCCAACACACAGAATAATTTACACAGGTGAGAAGCCATATTCATATTCAGAATGTGGAAAATGTTTTGAAAATAAATCAAGTCTTGATGCACATGTACGAATTCACACAGGGGAGAGGCCATATTCCTGTTCAGAATGTGGAAACTGTTTTACACAGAAATCATATCTTGTTGCACATGAGATAACTCACACAGTAGAGAAGCCGTATTCATGTTCAGAATATGAGGAAAGCTTTACAAGAAAATCAAGCCTTGTTAGACATGAGAGAATTCACACAAAGGAGAAGTTGTATACATGTTTAGAATGTGGGAAATGTTTTACACAGAAATCAACACTTGTTGCACATGAGAGAATTCACACAGGAGAGAAACCATATTCATGTTCAGAATGTGGGAAATGTTTTATAAATAAATCACATCTCGTTATGCATGATAGAATTCACACAGGAGAGAAGCCATATTCATGTTCAGAATGTGGCAAATGTTTTAGACAAAAATCCCATCTTAATACACATAAGAGAAGTCACACAGGCGAGAATCCATATTCATGTTCAGAATGTGGGAAATGTTTTGCAAATAAATCAAGAGTTGTTAAACATGAGAAAATTCACACAGGAGAAAAACCATATTCATGTTCAGAATGTGGAAAATGTTTTACAGATAGAGCAAATCTCATTACACATGTGAGAATTCACACAGGAGAGAAACCATATTCATGTTCAGAATGTGGAAAATGTTTTAAAAAAAGATCCATTCTTGATAGACATGAGAGATGTCACAGAGAAGAGAAACCATATTCATGTTCAGAATGTGGCAAATGTTTTAAACAAAGATCCATTCTTGATAGACATGAGAGAAGTCACACAGGAGAAAAACCATATTCATGTTCAGAATGTGGAAAGTCTTTTGCACAGAAATCAGTACTTGTTGAACATGGGAGAATTCACACAGGAGAGAAACCATATTCATGTTCAGAATGTGGTAAAAGTTTTACACGTAAATCAAATCTTGTTCAACATATGAAAATTCACACAGGAGAGGTGTAATGTTTAGGGCTACATGGCAATATATGTCACATGACTGGAAGCCTCAAAATAGTTGTGCAGCTTGCAGTAGAAAATTTAAGTCAATATATTTCACCTATATTTATGAAAAAATTAAAAACTTGGCAAAAATTTAGAAAATTTGCAATTTTCAACATTTCTATTTCTTTGTTTTCAAAACAGATAGTGATACCTCATAAAATATTTATTGCTTAACATTCCTCATATGTCTACATTTATGTTGCTATTATTTTGAAGATGCCATTTTATATTTTAGGATGTAAGAAAGCGTAGAATTATAGAAGTAATTCTAAAAATTTTAAAGAAAATTTCCAAAACCCACTTTAACCTGTTGGGGACACATGACGTACCGGTACGTCATGTGTATTTCCGATCACCGCTGTGCGGCGGGCGGTGATTGGAGCTGGGTGCCTGCTAAAATCAATCAGCAGGGACCCTGGGACAATGCGCGGGGGGGTCCTCTGACCCACCCCCCTGTATCGGCGATCTGCGGTTTGCTGCGTTTCCGGGTTATTCGGGTCTCTGGTGACCCAATAACCTGGAACAGGATGGTGATCGGTGGTGTGATAAAACACCACTAATCGCCATCCTGCGATCCTGACAGGTGATTGTGACATCATCTCTCAGTATTGCTTCTGATTGGCTGCAGGGCGGGCGGGAGGTTTAACTTGATGCAGCTCTCCTCTTCCTTTCTGTGTCCGGAGCCCGTGGAGAGAGGAGGCTGCATCTGATCTGTGCCCAGCAACCCCCATATCTGCCCAGCACCCCCCCCCCCCCCCCCTTCTGACCCTCCACTAGCACTAAAAGGTAATTAGGGAAAGGTTAGGTTAGGCAGGGATATGCAGGGAAAGTTTAGTGGAAAAAAAAAGTTGCATCACCCTAATCGGGTGTCTGGGGTCCACCTAGAACCCCCAGGGGTGCTGCAGCTTTTATATATTTTTTATTCTGCGTATGCTGACTGTGGCCGGCACTCTTAGCGTCCGGCCACTGTTAGTGCATCGCACACCCCACCGCTGATCAGCTTCGGACGGCTGATCAGCGACTTTGAATAATGTATTTTTTTTTTTTCCCATTTTTTTGCCCATTTTTTTTATTTAGTGGTTTTTTTTTTTCTGTTAGTTTCAGGGATAAGTACGTGAACACCCGTTCCCCCACACACACACGCACACTAAATAAAGATTTCCACACATGCATGCACACACACACACACTCCCCTATGACCTGCCGGATGTTCTTGGCCGAGGAGGCATACGCCCAGCTTGCCTCCGACTCCGAGAGCCCCAGTGAGGATGATGATGAGCCCCCAAGGCGGAGCAAGGGGCCCGCCATGCCAGGGACCCTGTGGCCCACACTAGTACGAGCAGCTCTGGGGCCTCTCTATCCACCCCCTCCAGGTACCTATCCCCATGGGTGCCCTTACCAGTGGAAACCTGTTGCTGGTCAGATATAAGGACAAGAGGGATGTCCTTGTACTGTCCACAATTCACGGTAACGGCATCACCCCTGTCCCTGTGCAAGGTACCGTGGTAACGGTCCTCAAGCCCGATTGTATCGTCGACTACAATCGGTATATGGGAGGAGTTGATCTCTCTGGTCAAGTCCTCAAGCCATATAATGCCATGCGCAAAACCCGGGCATGGTACAAAAAAGTTGCGGTCTACTTGGTGCAGGTTGCCTTGTACAACTCTTTTGTGCTGTCCCGGAGCGCTGGCAACACAGGGACATCCCTTCAGTTCTATGAGGCAGTCCTCAAGGCCCTGATTTTTTTCTGACCGGGAAAGAGCAGGCCGGAGTACCTCGGGAACTGGAGGCGCCCGGATCGTCCCTGGCCAACACTTTCCAGGTGTGGTCCCCCATACTGGAAAGAAGGGATGGACCCAAAAAAGGTGCAGAGTGTGTCACAGGAGGGGGATACGGAAGGACACCACTACTCAGTGTGACACGTGCCCCGATCATCCGGGCCTCTGCATTATTGGTTGCTTCAGGGAGTACCACACTTCCATGGAGTACTAAATTTTCTAATCCCTTTCCCAAATTTTGATTCCATTTAGCCACTGACGATCGGGGGGAAAAAACTATGGTTCTCAGACTTGACACTAAAACAAAAAACTTCTTTTTTTTTTTATTTTTTTATATTAATTTGTAAAACGAAAAAAAAATAAAAAAATAGACATACTGTATCAGGTATCTGCTCTATAAAAATACCCCATGATCCAACCCCTCAGATGAACACGGTGCAAAAAATAAATAACTGCAAAAAAAGGTATTTTTATGTCGCCTTACATCACAAATAGTCTAATAGCAAGCGATCAAAAAGTCATATGCCCCCCAAAATAGTGCCAATAAAACTATCCTCTCATTCCGCAAAAAAAGAGCCCCTACCTAAGATAAAAACAAAAAAAAAATGACTCTTTGACTATAGAGATACTAAAATGTTTTTTTTTTAAATAAAAGGATAATATAGTGTAAAACCTAAATAAATGTTAAAAAAGTAGACATATTAGGCATCGCCGCGTCCATAAGAATCTGCTGTATAAAAATACCCCATGACCTAACCCCTCAGATGAACACGGTCCAAAAAAAAAGCCAAAACAGCTATTTTTTGGCAAATATTCAATTTTAACAGGTTTTTTCCAGTAACAAAGCAAGGGTTAACAGCCAAACAAAACTTAATATTTATTACCCTGATTCTGCAGTTTACAGAAACACCCCATATCCGGTCGTAAACTGCTGTATGACTAAACGGCAGGGCGCAGAAGGAAAGGAACACCGTATGGTTTCTGGAAGGCAGATTTTGATGGCCTTTTTTTTGGCACCATGTCCCATTTGAGGAGTTTCTACTCTAGGGGTGCATCAGGGGGGCTTCAAATGCAACATGGTGTAAATAAACCAGTCCAGCAAAATCTGCCTTCCAAAAACCACACGGCGCACCTTTCCCTCTACGCCCTACTGTGTGCCTGTACAGTAGTTTACGGCCACATATGGGGTGTTTCTGCAAACTACTGAATCAGGGCAATAAATATTGAGTTTTGTTGGGCTGTTAACCCTTGCTTTGTTACTGGAAAAAATGGATTAAAATGGAAAATTTGCCCAAAAAATTGAAATTCTTAAATTTCATCTCCATTTGACAATAACTCTGTACAGTAGTTTACTGCCACATATGGGGTGTTTCTGCAAACTACAGAAGTGGCACTCTTGTCTAATAAAATGGTGGCGTTTGTTGTGCTGGCTTCCCAGCCAGAATCATCGATCATGAAATAGACCAGTGTTTCCCAACCAGTGTGCCTCCAGCTGTTGCAAAACTACAACTCCCAGCATGCCCACACAGCCAAAGGCTGTCCGGGCATGCTGGGAGTTGCAGTTTTGCAACAGCTGGAGGCACACTGGTTGGGAAACACTGAAATAGACAACCGCACTCTGTTGAGAACTTCAGTTCAGACTTTTTTATTTTGCAAGGCAACTTCACCAAATGTGACGTTTCAGTCAAAAGACCTTTATCAAACACTGTGTGACAATTGAAAAAATAATCCATAAATATAGATATAGATATACATGACAACATCAAAGTTTTTTTTATATACATAAAACCTATTATAGTCATATTCATAGGGAACCTTACATATATATTACAAGGTATTGTTAAACATTCATATGGATATACAGTCAGGTCCATAAATATTGGGACATCGACAGAATCCAAACATTTCTGGCTCTATACACCACCACAATGGATTTGAAATGAAACGAACAAGATGTGCTTTACCTGCAGACTGTCAGCTGTAATTTGAGGGTATTTACATCCAAATCAGGTGAACGGTGCAGGAATTACAACAGTTTGCATATGTGCCTCCCACTTGTTAAGGGACCAAAAGTAATGGGACAAAATAATCCTAAATCAAACTTTTACTTTTTAATACTTGGTTGCAAATCCTTTGCAGTCAATTACAGTCTGAAGTCTGGAACGCATAGACATCACCTGACGCTGGGTTTCATTCCTGGTGAGGCTCTGCCAGGCCTCTACTGCAACTGTCCTCAGTTCCTGCTTGTTCCTCGGGCATTTTCACTTCAGTTTTGTCTTCAGCAAGTGAAATGCATGCTCAATCAGATTCAGGTCCGGTGATTGACTTGGCCATTGCAGAACATTCAACTTCTTTCCCTTAAAAACTCTTTGGTTGCTTTTGCAGTATGCTTTGGGTCATTGTCCATCTGCACTGTGAAGCGCCGTCCAATGAGTTCTGAAACATTTGGCTGAATATGAGCAGATAATATTGCCCGAAACACTTCAGAATTCATCCTGCTGCTTTTGTCAGCAGTCACATCATCAATAAATACAAGAGAACCAGTTCCATTGGCAGCCATACATGCCCACACCATGACACTACCACCACCATGCTTCACTGATGAGGTGGTATGCTTAGGATCATGAGCAGTTATTTTCCTTCTCCATACTCTTCTCTTCCTATCACTCTGGTACAAGTGGATCTTGGTCTCATCTGTCCATAGGATGTTGTTCCAGAACTGTGAAGGCTTTTTTAGATGTCGTTTGGCAAACTCTAATCTGGCCTTCCTGTTTTTGAGGCTCACCAATGGTTTACATCTTGTGGTGAACCCTCTGTATTCACTCTGGTGAAGTCTTCTCTTGATTGTTGACTTTGACACACATACACCTACCTCCTGGAGAGTTTTCTTGATCTGGCCAACTGTTGTGAAGGGTGTTTTCTTCACCAGGGAAAGAATTCTTCGCTCATCCACCACAGTTGTTTTCCGTAGTCTTCCGGGTCTTTTGGTGTTGCTGAGCTCACCGGTGCGTTTCTTCTTTTTAAGAATGCTCCAAACAGTTGTTTTGTCCACCCTAATGTTTTTGCTATCTCTCTGATGGGTTTGTTGTGTTTTTTCAGCCTGATGATGGCTTGGTTCACTGATAGTGACAGCTCTTTGGATCTCATCTTGAGAGTTGACAGCAACAGATTCCAAATACAAATAGCACACTTGAAATGAACTCTGGACCTTTTATCTGCTCATTGTAATTGGGATAATGAGGGAATAACACAGACCTGGCCATGGAACAGCTGAGAAACCAATTGTCCCATTACTTTTGGTTGCTCAACAAGTGGGAGGCACATATGCAAACTGTTGTAATTCCTACATCGTTCACCTGATTTGGATGTAAATCCCCTCAAATTAAAGCTGACGGTCTGCAGTTAAAGCACATCTTGTTAGTTTCATTTCAAATCCATTGTGGTGGTGTATAGAGCCAAAAATGTTAGAATTGTGTCGATGTCCCAGAATTTATGGACCTGACTGTATATCCCATATTAAGTATCAACTTCATTCGTAGTAGACCTATTAGATTCTGGTTGCGCACTTCCGGTTGCTCTCCGGACTAGAATACAGCTGGATATACTATACTACACTATATGTCTTTATCTTTCTCTGGTATATGGTCTATTCCATCCTACTAGTCCCTTCCCTACCCACAAGCCATTCTGCAATTGTAGTTGTAGCTCACTGAGGAGCGTATGCGTATGGAAGGCAGATTTAGCTAGATAGTTTTTTAGGCCAATGCACCCCTACTGTAGAAACTACCAAAAAGTGACGTCATTTTGGAAACTACAGGATAAGGAGAGCATTTTATTGATACTATTTTAGGGTACATATGATTTTTGATAGCTCGATATCACGCTTTTTGTTAGGCAAGGTAACCAAAAAATGGCTGTTCTGGCACAGTATTAATTTATAGTTTTTTACAATGTTAATCTGACAGTTTAGATCATGTGCTATTTTTATAGAGCAAGTTGTTATGTATGTGAAAATATCAAATGTCTACTGTTTTTGTATCCGTTTTACATAATAAAGCATTTTTGGAAAAAAATTCTGTTTTTGTGTCTCCATTTTTTGAAAACCATATTGTTTTTTATTTTTTTGCCGGTCATCTTGTGCAGGAGCTTATTTTTTTGCAAGAGTTTTTCTTTATTGGTACCATTTTTGTGTACATATGATTTTTTTATCATTTAATATTACACTTTAAGGGGCAAGGTGACCCCAAACATTTTGGCTGATTGTCTTACTGTATGTAGTGGCTCCTTTTTTGTGGGATGAGGTGACAGTTTGATTGGAACTATTTTGGGGTACATACAACTTTTTGATCGCTTGGTATAACACTTTTTGCGATGTAAGATGACAAAAAATGGCAGTTTTTATTTATTTATTTTTTGACAGGGTAGATTATGTGATATCCTTATAGAGAAGGTCGTTACGGATGCAGCGATACCTAATATGTCAGGTTTTTTTTTATTATTAAAAACACTTTTTTCACAATACTTTACAATACGTCCCCAAACACCATCTATGCCGTGGTCAGCGGTTAATCCACCAGCATCGGCTTTTACAGTGATGCCGGCGGATACAGTGACTGTCAGGCCCCTGCACTGATCGGGCGTGTACCGCTCCGGGGCCTGTCTGACCAGCATGACGTACTAGTGCATCAAATTGCAGAAAGTCACTTCCCGCTATGACATACTATTACGTCATATGTCAGGAAGGGGTTAAAGCTTTGGGTGAAAATCTGGCCAGCTGGGGGAAGTTATGGTTTAAAGGAGCCAGTTAACTCAGGGACCAACTAATAGTGAACACTCCCATCTTATTAGAAAACCAATCATTACAATGTAACCAACGTCTGTAAACTCCTGTATGTCATTTCTGTTATATAAGGACGTGTACTGTGAATAAAGGAAGGGAACTTTTTATATAATACAAATGCTCTGGTGTTTATGTGAAGCTTTATGAGCGCTCATATTCCCAAGTGATTCGGAGCCACACAAAGAGGAAGGAGACCACGTATTTGCGATCACACGCGCCACAGTGTGCGACAGTACAGGTAAGTAAATCATGAATGGTAAGTGGAGCCCTGCACGTGTTTAGCCAGCCTGTTGTCTCAGTGATTCAGACCCGCACAAAGAGGAAGGAGACAGCATATATGTAACTATGTAAGTGAGGCTGCCTAGTCTTTTAAATCGAAAGAACCTGAAGTTTCCCTCTTTGTGATGGTTTTTATGTTATTTTGCGATACTGTGTAGAAGAGCTATCCAGTAATATCTGGAAGTACGTAGTATTGTGTAGGAGCTCTCCCTAGAGGCTGCATATCGAAACTGCATAAGAAGGAAAGCAAATTAGGAAACCCATTAGGAAACCAGGCTCTGACGAGGGTCTGAGGGGTGAGCGTGTTAGATACGAGTTCCCGCTGAGAAATTCACTTATTTCAAACAGAGTGTGGATACGAGTTCCCTCTTAGATTTTGGGCCAAATCTTATTGTGTGTATGGCACAAATTCCTGCTAAGATTTGGAGGAAATGGGTAATTCTAACATCACAGGGTGTAATGTTCAGTCTTTAACTGCTGCTCAGAGAGTTTTTAGAGCGAGAGGGAAGAAGTGCAGTTAGAAAGTTATATCATTTATGCAGTCTGTAGGAATGCCAGTAGGAGGTAGACTGAATGAGGAATTATGGAAAGAAATACTGGAGGAAAAGAGAGGTTGGTTGAAGGACAACGACAGGTTAGAGCAGGCTGAATTATGGTGGAAAGCGTCTGCAGAAGTAACTGATGGAAAGTTGAAAAGAATGGCCAGTATTTTTATGAAAAGAAGGTGCCACGCACTTCCTCATTAGCCCCCACCACCGTGTGTAGTACCACTCCTAAAACTACCTCCACTGATGTGAGGAGTACTTTGGCCCCCTCCCTGGAATGTGCTCCAACAGGAACACTTCCCATTGTGTGTAGTGTTTCTTCTTCTCCTCCCTCAGGTACTCCTGAAGTAATAGCCCCCTCCAACGTGCAGAATGCTCCATCCCCTATATGGAGGAGGCTGGGAGGATAAGAGTACAAAATACCCAGAATTATTATTATTATTATTATTATTTATTATTAAAGCGCCATTCATTCCATAGCGCTGTACATATGATAAGCGGTGCACATACATAACACAGACAATTGCACTAATCATAAACAAGATGAGTTACAAACTGGTACAGAAGGAGAGAGGGCCCTGCCCGTGAGGGCTTACAATCTACATGGTATGGGAGAAGGACACAGTAGGTGCGGGTTAAGTTGGTCATGGCGGTATAGAGGCAGCAGGGTCACTGGTTGTAGGCTTGTCTGAAGAGGTGGGTTTTCAGGTTTCTTTTGAAGGATTCCACTGTAGGTGAGAGTCTGATATGTTGGGGTAGCGAGTTCCAGAGTATGGGGGATGCACGGGAGAAATCTTGGAGTCGATTGTGGGAAGAGGCGATAAGAGGAGAGGAGAGAAGGAGGTCTTGTGAGGATCGGAGAGTGCGTGTGGGGATGTATCGGGAAAGTAGCTCAGAGATGTAGGGAGGGGACAGGTTATGGACGGCCTTGTATGTGTTTGTTAGTACTTTGAAGTGGATTCGTTGGGCAATGGGGAGCCAGTGAAGGGATTGGCAGAGGGGAGAGGCAGAGGAGTAATAAGGTGAGAGGTGGATTAGTCGGGCAGCAGAGTTGAGGATAGATTGGAGGGGTGCGAGAGTGCTAGATGGAAGGCCACAGAGGAGAATGTTGCAGTAGTCTAGGCGGGAGATAATGAGGGCATGTACGAGCATTTTCGCAGATTCAAAGTTAAGGAAAGCACGGATGCGGGAGATGTTTTTGAGTTGGAGGCGGCAGGTGGTGGAAAGGGCTTGGACGTGCGGTCGGAAGGAAAGGGCAGAATCTAAGGTCACTCCAAGGCAGCGGGCTTTGTTGACTGGGGATAATGTGCAGCCATTGATCGTGATAGATAGGTCTGTTGGGGGGGTTGAACAAGATGGGGGAAAGATTATGAATTCTGTCTTATCCATGTTAAGTTTAAGAAAGCGAGAGGCGAAGAAGGATGATATAGAAGATAGACATTGTGGGATTCTTGATAGTAAGGTGGTGATGTCTGGACCAGAGAGGTAGATTTGTGTGTCATCAGCATAGGAGTGATACTGAAAGCCATGGGACTCTATGAGCTGTCCCAGGCCAAAAGTGTAGATTGAGAAGAGCAGGGGTCCTAGGACAGAGCCTTGCGGGACACCAACAGAGAGGGCATGAGACGAGGAGGTGGTGCGGGAGTGGGAGACGCTAAACGTCCGGTCTGTGAGGTATGATGTGATCCAGGAGAGAGCCAGGTCAGTGATGCCAAGAGATGAGAGAGTTTGCAACAGAAGGGAGTGGTCAACAGTGTCGAAGGCAGAGGACAGGTCAAGGAGAAGGAGGACAGAGTATTGTTTCTTGGTTTTGGCTGTCAGTAGGTCATTGGTGACTTTGGTAAGGGCAGTCTCGGTCGAGTGGTGGGTTCGGAAGCCAGATTGTAGGCGGTCAAAGAGGGAGCAGGAGGAGAGGTGGGAGGACAGTTCTGAATGGACATGTTGTTCAAGTAGCTTTGAGGCATACGGAAGAAGTGATATGGGGCGATAACTGGACAAGGAAGATGGGTCAAGTGAAGGCTTTTTGAGGATGGGTGTAATGGTAGCATGTTTAAAAGCAGAGGGGAAGACACCAGAGTTTAGTGATAGATTGAAGAGATGAGTTAGGGCTGGGATAAACACTGCGGTGAGGTTAGGGATGAGGTGGGATGGGATCGGGTCAAGTGCACAGGTGGTGAGATGTGATCTGGAGAGTAGAGTGGAGAGTTTTTCTTCTGTAATGGTGGAGAAGCGGGTTTTGGGGGGAGAGGACCGAGCAGTTGTGTAGAGGGTCTGTGGGGACTGTGTAGTAAAGCTTTCTCTGATGTGGACTATCTTTTGTTTGAAATATTTGGCAAAGTCCTCAGCTGAGAAGAGAGGAGAGGGTGGGGGCGCTGGGGGGCGGAGAAGGGAGTTAAAAGTGCTAAAAAGTTGTTTAGGGCTGTGTGACAAGGAAGATATGAGAGATGAGAAGTAGGCCTGTTTTGCATCAGCGAGTGAGGATTTGAATATGAGAAGGGATTGCTTGTATGCAGTGAAATGATCTTTAGAAGGGGATTTTTTCCATCGCCGCTCAGCAGCCCTGGAAGCTTGTCTGAGTTTCTTGGTCAGGTTGGTGTGCCAGGGTTGTCTGTTGATTTTCCGGATTTTGTTATGTGTGAGGGGGGCAACAGTGTCCAGAGCTGTACTTATTGTGGTGTTATATAGGGTGGTAGCAGCTTCTGGGTCTTGGAGGCAACAGATGGTAGAGAGTGGGAGAAGAGAGTCAGAAAGCAAGCGAAAGTCGAGATGTTTAAGGTTCCTGCGGGGGTGTGCTGGTGTGTGGACCGGGGGGGCTACAGAAGAGACCAGTGAAGAGAAGGTGAGTAGGTTGTGGTCGGATAGGGGGAGAGGCGAGTTAGAAAGGTTAGATAGGGAGCAAAAGCGGGTAAAGATCAGATCCAGAGTGTGACCATCTCTGTGGGTGGGAGCTGAAGACCACTGTGATAGGCCGAAGGAGGAAGAGAGCGACAGGAGTTTAGAGGTGGCCGAGTGGCAGGTGTCAATAGGGATGTTGAAGTCACCCATGATGATAGTGGGGATGTCGGCAGAAAGAAAGTGTAGTAGCCAGGTGTTGAAGTGGTCAAGAAAGATGGTGGCTGGGCCTGGAGGGCGGTAAATGACTGCTACTTGAAGGTTGGAGGGAGAGTAGATGCGAACAGAGTGTACTTCAAATGAGGTGAGCGTAATGGAGGGTGGCAGTGGAGTTGGGCTGTAGGAGCAGGTGTCTGATAGGAGAATACCAACTCCTCCACCATGTTTGCAGCCGGGGCGGGGGGTGTGAGTGAATTGAAATCCACTATAAGAGAGTGCAGCAGGGGAGGAGGTGTCTGAGGGTGTCAGCCATGTTTCTGTGAGACCCAGAAAGGAAAGGTTTTGAGAGATAAACAGTTCATGAATGTACGACAGTTTGTTACGGACAGAGCGCGCGTTCCATAATGCTCCTGCAAGAGGAACCAAAGGGGCAGGGGTCAGAGGAATGGTAATTAGGTTTAAGGGGTTGCAGAATTTTGCAGAAGGAGATTTGTAGTGGGACATGGAAGTGATAGTGGGGATTTGCTGAGGGGGTCCTGGATTTGGAGAGATATCACCAGCAGTAAGGAGAAGCAGAGAAAGTGTTAATAGATGAGAATAGGAGAGGGCATGAGGTGTCTGTGTGTGTTTGGGAAGGAAGTGTTTTATGTTTGCAAACAGGTTTGTGCAAGCGGTCAGATGAGAAGGTAAGATGGAGGAAGAGATGAATAGTTCCTTGCTGGGTGAATGGATGTGGGGGTATTTCAGGAGGTTGTGGAAAAGTAGGAGGAGTAAGAGGAAAAATGTAAACATTGTTTGCATTGATTATGTCTGGAATTACCTGTGGTCCCCTTCTGGTCCAATTCTGGTATAATTCAGTCTGTGCACTTAAAGAGTTGCACGAGAGATGTTGCATGTTGAAAGACCAAGGTCTGAAAAGACCTAAGACCTTAGAGTTATACCACTCAGTGATCAATCAGGTGTGACCAAGAGGGGAGGGGGCTACATATGGCCTAATCAAGATAGGACCAGATACAGGGGTGAAATAGTCAATGTAAACAAATACTCAATAAATCCAGCAGGAAAAGAGACATTAATAGTTTAATGCAGACATACCAGGATTTAGAAGGAGAGATGAGAGGGGGTGGACAATATCAGACTGGAAAAGCTGGGTGTAGCAGTAAGGTTCAATGCAGACATACCTGGAGATGAGAGAATTGGGTGATGGTCAGTAAGCAGTGATGACAAAGTGGAATCAATATCCATAATATTACATTCTGGTATAATTCAGTCTGTGCACTTAAAGAGTTGCACTTGAGAGATGTTGCATGTTGAAAGACCAAGAATGGGGGCAATCTGCACCTAGACATCATTCAACTCTAGTTATTGCCCCTAGCACAGGGCTATATCCAGTAGTATCAGCCAACAATCCTTCTATGTTGTATGTCCCACCAGCTACAAATGTGCCTGCAGTTGTGGCCCCTATGTTGCCAGTCAGAGGTGTTCCGGACCAATCTTATCAATCTAGGGCTGCACCAACTCTTAGTCCTTATTCAGACTTAAGTAGGATACAGTCACAGGAGAATGTAGAAATACCATCATCTTACACCAGCAAAGATTGGTAGATTTGGTCTTTGAAAATAACTCAGATATGAATGGGAGAATTTTAATTGCTGCATTTGCGTCTGCTTTGGCCTTGGGTTCCTGCTTTGGCCTTCTTTCATAATGGCAGCCACGCATAAGTTCTGTTTCCACTCCTTTAGCAACTTGCAACATAATGAAAGATTGTAATGATCTTCATTCAGGTCTGGCCTGTACCAGACCTTTCCGGACGTTCTCTTTAAAGGGACACTGACAGGCCCAAAAAGCATATTTAGGGGTATATATGACAGTATAGGTCTTATAAAGGGTATTAGAATCATCTAAGTATCCCCCCTGTCCGCCTTATAAATACAGTAATCTGAAGTTTTATAACCTGCTTTCCTGGTGTTCAATCTGCCCAAGGGGCGGTGCTTCATATCAACTTGCGCCCAGCCAGCCTCACCACAACTGCCGTTTGAAGCGCCGCCCAGCTCATCAATATTCACTGAGCTGGGCGGCTGCTCTGAAGTGCTGTACTAGTGTCCCCGGCCATCTTCAGTGCATGCGCCCGGCACCCTCAATGGCCGGGATCGCATCGTGCGTCTGCTTTGTGCGCTTTAGTTTAAAGTGAAATAAATAAAAAAAATATACATATTAGGTATTGCTGTGTCCATAACGACTGGCTGTATAAAAAGATCACATAATCCACCATGTCAGATCAATGCCATAAAAAATAAATGTGGCAAACTGTGCCAAAAGTAATTTTTTGTCACTTTACATCACAAAATGTGCAATATTAATCGATCAAAAATGTATATGTACCCCAACATAGTACCAAACAGTCACCTCATCAAAATGAGCCCCATAATAAGACAATCACCCCAAAAAAATATTGCTTTCAGAAAACAGAGACAATAAAACATGATTTTTTTTGTTTTAAAAATGCTTTTAATGTGTAAGACTCAAATAAATTAAAAAAGAGAAAGGAGACATATTAGGTATCACTGCACCCGCAACCTGCTCTAAAAAAATATCACATAATCTACGCCCTAAAGTCAATGCCATAAAGAAATAAAATAAAAACTGTGCCAAAACAACACATTTTTTGGTCACCTTGCCCCATAAAGTATAATATTGAATGATCAAAAAAACATATGTGCCCAAAAATGGTACTAATAAAAAATGTTAAATTTTTCTGCAAAAAAGGAGCCCTTGCAGAAGATGATTATCAGAATAAAAATAAAAATGTCTTTCAGAAAATAGACACAAAAATATTTTTTTCCAAAAATGCTTTATTATGTAAAACGGGAACAAAAAAGTAGACATATTTGATATTTTCACATCCATAACAACTTGTTCTATAAAAATAGCACATGATCTAAACTGTCAGATGAACACTGTAAAAAAAGTAAAACAAAAACTGTGCCAGAACAGCCGTTTTTTTGGTTACTTTGCCTCACAAAAAGCGTAATATAGAGCAATCAAAAATCATATGTACCCCAAAATAGTATCAATAAAACGCTCACCTTATCTTGTAGTTTTCAAAATGGGGTCCCTTTTTGGTAGTTTCTACTGTAGGGGGCTTCAAATAGGACATGGTGTCTAAAAACCAGTCAAGCAAAATCTGGCCTTCAAAAACCATACGGTGCTCCATTTCTTCTGCGCCCTGCCGTGTGCCCTTACTGCAGTTTACCACATGTTTCTGTAAACTTTAGAATAAGAGTAATATATATTGAGTTTGTCCTTGACGTGTCACAGAAAAAAATTGATTGAAATGGAAAATCTACCCAAAAAAGTAAAATTTAGAAATTCAATCTCCATTTTCCTTTAATTCTTGAGAACACCTAAAGGGTTAACAAAGTTTGTAAAATGAGTTTTGAATAACTTGAGGGGTGTAGTTTCTACTATGTAAGCCCCACAAAGTGACTTGATAACTGAAGTGGTCCTTAAAAAGTGGGTTTTTGGAAATTTTCTTAATTTTAAGAATTGCTTCTAAAATTCTACACCCTAAAAAATAAAATGATATGTACAAAATGAGGCCAACATAAAAGTAGACACACGAGGAATGTTAAGTAATAAATATTTTATTAGGTATCGCTATCTGTTTTAAAAGCAGAGAAAGACATTTTGAAAATTGCCAATTTTTCTAAAATTTTGGGTAATTTTGGATTTCTTCATAAATAAAGGTAAAACATATCGACTGAAAATTACAATTGTCCTAAAGTACAATGTGTCAGGAGAAAACAATCTCAGAATGGCTTGGATAAGTAAAAGTGTTCCAAAGTTATTACCACATAAAATGGGCATGTCAGATTTGCAAAAAAATGGCAGAAAGGTGAAAACTGGCCCCAGGGTAGTAGGGATTAAATAGTGTTTGGATGAAGATGAAATATTAATATGTTCACATACGTTATAAAACTATTACATGGATCATTGTTACTTCTCACCATGTCACTCTGGACTCTCCCACAGTGTGGGTGGTGGTGTGAATACAGTGATAAGGAGCAAGGTTCATGGGGACAGTTCATCTTCACTGCTCTGGAAGTAAACAAGGCTCTTCTTCTCTTCTAAGAAATATTAGTCACTTGGCAGATCCAGGATAATGCCACCCCAAAAAATACATATTCTTATCGGCTGTTAGGCTGGAGCTACATGGTGACATGGGTCATGTGATATTAAGAGAGTAACGTCCGTAACACTACAGGTGAAACTCGAAAAATTAGAATATTGTGCAAAAGTTCATTTATTTCAGCAATGCAACTTAAAGTTAGAATATTGTGAAAAGGTTCAATATTCTAGGCTCGAAGTGTCACACTCTAGTCAGCTAATTAATCCATACCCCCTGAACAAGGGTACCCGAGATTGCGACTTTAGGGGTTTTTATAAGCTGTAAGCCATAAATGAACTTTGCACGATATTCTAATTTTTCGAGTTTCACCTATATGTCTAATGACTGTCAATAGGGTCACAATGTGACAGTCACAAAAAGTCCAACACTTAGATTTTTGGTCAGAGACCATATGCAGGCCATCATATAACACAAAGCAAATCGACTGCATCTCGAATGCAACTTATTCTGCAATTTGGCTTTTTTTTTTTTTTTTTTACAGACAAATAGCTACAAAACTATGTTGAGGCTTGCAGTCATGTGACATATGTTGCCATGTAGCCCCAACTTTAAATAACTTGGTTAAAATTCTGTTTTTGCTCTTAGAACATTTCAGCATTAAACCTCTAATGTGTGAATTCGCACATGATGAACAAGATTTGATTTACGTGTAAAATATTTCCCACATTCTGAACATGAATACGGTTTCTCTCCTGTGTGATTTTTCTCGTGTATAACAAGATGTGGTTTGTGTATAAAACTTTTTCCACATTCTAGACATGAATATGTCTTCTCTCCTCTGTGAATTCTCTCATGTCTAACAAGGCTTGATTTTCTAGTAAAACATTCCCCACATTCTGAACATGAATATCTTTTCTCTCCTGTGTGACTTCTCTCATGTGCAACAAGATTTGATTTCTGTGTAAAACTTTTCCCACATTCTGAACATGTATATGGCTTCTCTCCTGTGTGAATTCTCACATGTGCAACAAGATTTGATTTATCTATAAAACATTTCCCACATTCTGAACATGAATATGGCTTCTCACCTGTGTGACTTCTCTCATGTATAACAAGTTTTTGTTTCTGTGTAAAACATTTCCCACATTCTGAACATGAATATGGCTTCTCACCTGTGTGACTTCGCTCATGTATAACAAGTTTTGGTTTCTGTGTAAAACATTTCCCACATTCTGAACATGTATATGGCTTAACCTCTGTGTGAATTCTCTCATGTACAAGAAGACGTGATTTATGTGTAAAATTTTTCCCACATTCTGAACATGAATATGGCTTCTCTTCTGTGTAAATTCTTCTGTGTGAAGGAAGACATGATCTTTTTCTAAACTTTTTCCCACCTTGAAACGTTTTCCCCACTTTATGACCTGTACTTGTGGTAACAATTTGTGATTGGTCAAGAGAAGGTTCTGCACATTTAGAGGACTTATATGAGAGATTTGTACTGTGAAGTCCTGAATGTAAGTTTTCTGCTGAACAGAGCTGCATGATATCTTCATCTGTGTTAGAATTTTGTGATAACATGGAGCTTCCCTTAAACTGTTTATTGGGATTCTCTGTGAAGATAAAAATTGGAATTTGTGATTTTTTTTCAAACAGAGTAGACAAACGTACAACATTCCTATTAGGCTGTAAGTGGATCCAGCAGAAACCAGAAGTATACAGTAAGTCATTTACTTTAAAAGCCCCCCCCCAAAATCTGCCCCAAAGACTGCATGTATCATCCTAGCCTTATAAAGCTTTTTATAACACTGCCTGACAAGGGTCTAGATTCTAATAGGCTCCTTTCACACGGGCGTTGCGGGAAAATGTGCGGGTGCGTTACGGGAACACCATACCAAAAACATTGTAATGCGTTTTGCACTCGCGTGAAAAAAATCGCGCATGTTTGGTACCCAAACCCGAACTTCTTCACAGAAGTTCGGGTCTGGGATCAGTGTTCTGTAGATTGTATTATTTTCCCTTATAACATGGTTATAAGGGAAAATAATAGCATTCTGAATACAGAATGCATAGTCAAATAGCGCTAGAGGGGTTAAAAAATATATAATAAATTTTAACTCACCTTAGTCCACTTGTTCGCGTAGCCCGGCATCTCCTTCTGTCTCCTTTGCTGAACAGGACCTGGGGTGAGCATTAATTACATGAACAGGACCTGTGATGACGTCACTCCGGTCATCACATGTTCCATCACATGATCTTTACCATGGTGAATGGATCATGTGATGGACCATGTGATGACCAGAGTGACGTCATCACAGGTCCTGTTCATGTAATTAATGCTCACCCCAGGTCCTGTTCAGCAAAGGAGACAGAAGGAGATGCCGGGCTACGCGAACAAGTGGACTAAGGTGAGTTAAATATTTTCTATTTTTTTTTAACCCCTCCAGCGCTATTTGACTATGCATTCTGTATTCAGAATGCTATTATTTTCCCTTATAACCATGTTATAAGGGAAAATAATAATGATCGGGTCTCCATCCCGATCGTCTCCTAGCAACCGTGCGTGAAAATCGCACCGCATCCGCACTTGCTTGCGGATGCTTGCGATTTTCACGCAACCCCATTCATTTCTATGGGGCCTGCGTTACGTGAAAAACGCACAAAATAGAGCATGCTGCGATTTTCACGCAACGCGTGAAAATCACCGCTCATGTGAACAGCCCCATAGAAATGAATGGGTCGGTATTCAGTGCGGGTGCAATGCGTTCAACTGACGCATCGCATCCGCGCGGAATACTGCGCCCGTGTGAAAGGGGACCATACAGGGATGGGCAAACTCGGCCCTCCAGCTGTTGTAAAACTACAAATCCCATCATGCCCTGCTGTAGGCTGATAGCTGTAGGCAGACTAGGCATACTGGGATTTGTAGTTTTACAACAGCTGGAGGGCCAAGTTTGCCTGTCCCTGTCCTAGTATATACCTGGTATCCACTTTTATTACACAAATGTGCTGTAGCTTGAAATTTGAAAAAGCTAATTATACCTAACAATAAAGCCTGCTTCCTACACATTTCACCTTCAATGCCAAGTAATTTTTTACCACATCCCTCAACACATTATGTATTCATTTTTAAATAGACCTCTTAAGCATGACCAGGCAGAAGGTGCCTGAGCATAAGGTTCCCTGGTGACCAGCAAAGATGTTTTGTGATTATCGTGAATTATTCCTGCCTGTGCTCCAGCTCTGCACCTGTCCTCCCTTTGTCTTCCTGCACTTTTCAATTTAGTTTGGTTCATGTTGCAGGTTTCTCAGTCTGTCTGCCCCGTCCACAAAAAAAATCTAAACCACCTTCTATCCCAATAAAAAAAGCAAAAAAAAAAAAAAACGGCCATGTCAAAAAACGATGACTGCCATAAAGAGAAAGAATAAAAATGCAGGATTCGGCATTTTCTTGATATCGTCTTAATCGTATTGGCAAACAGAATAAAGTTATCATGTCTTTTGTAGCATACAATAAATGACATAAAGGCAACACCCAAAAAATCCCGGTGGAATTCCTTTTTTTCGTCAATTTCGCCCACAAAGATTTTTTTCCACATTTCACAGTACAAGATATAGTCAATTAAATTATGCAGTTAAGAAATGCGGAAAAATGAACAGAAGGTGGGGAAGAAAAATGGAAAAAAAAACGACACAAAAATGAAAATTGACCCGATCCTTAAAGGCGTTGTGCCACAAAAAATATTCTACAGTTTGCAAACGAGCACCTGGATCTGAATTCTTTTGTAATTGAATGTAATTAAACATTTTGCATAGCCTCTGAGTTATTCCATAAAATGTATCTGTATAGCGCCATCTGCTGTTAGTTTTTTTCCTAATTCGTTGTCCTGAGCTGTGGTAGGGAGAGCTGAGACACGCCCCCTGAGCTGTGATAGGGAGAGCTGAGACACGCCCCCTGAGCTGTGATAGGGAGAGCTGAGACACGCCCCCTGAGCTGTGATAGGGAGAGCTGAGACACGCCCCCTGAGCTGTGATAGGGAGAGCTGAGACACGCCCCCTGAGCTGTGGTAGGGAGAGCTGAGACACGCCCCCTGAGCTGTGATAGTGAGAGCTGAGACACGCCCCCTGAGCTGTGATAGGGAGAGCTGAGACACGCCCCCTGAGCTGTGATAGGGAGAGCTGAGACACGCCCCCTGAGCTGTGATAGGGAGAGCTGAGACACGCCCCCTGAGCTGTGATTGGGAGAGCTGAGACACGCCCCCTGAGCTGTGATAGGGAGAGCTGAGACACGCCCCCTGAGCTGTGATAGGGAGAGCTGAGACACGCCCCCTGAGCTGTGGTAGGGAGAGCTGAGACACGCCCCCTGAGCTGTGATAGGGAGAGCTGAGACACGCCCCCTGAGCTGTGATAGTGAGAGCTGAGACACGCCCCCTGAGCTGTGATAGTGAGAGCTGAGACACGCCCCCTGAGCTGTGATAGGGAGAGCTGAGACACGCCCCTTGAGCTGTGATAGGGAGAGCTGAGACACGCCCCCTGAGCTGCAGCAGAATGGACACAACCTTTGATCTGTCAGATTGATATAAATCTAGCAGAGCAATGAATGTGGAGATCTCTGGATCCATGTGAGGTGCAGGGCTGGTTCTAGGCTTTGTTAGAAAGAGGTTGTGCCATGTGCTATATGAGGTCTGATTTTAATTTTCTACATTAATAATGGGATGACCCCTTTAACCCCCGAGTGACCACCCATACGCCTTTTTACGGCATTCACTAAGGGGCCTTAGCCTGGGCCACCGCTTTTTCACGGCAGCCCAGTCTAAGCGCTGCACAGGAGCGGGGGCTCAGTTCTCACATGACCGAGGAGTGCCAATACGGGCTGTTTAACACTTTACATGGATGGAAAAATAAAAAAGTTATAGCTCTTCGAAGGCTATGATGAAAAAAGGAAGAAAAACGCTTGGTTAGTAAGGCCCCAAACAGGCTGGTCACTGTTCAGTTATGATGTCCAGCAGCAGGAGAAAATCCAAAGGTTCTCTTTACTGAAGACATAGCGGTACATAATGGGGAGACAGCACCCCAACAAGTCTCGTTAACAAGTGCGGCCCCCCCACACGTACCGCTGTGATCCTACGTGTCTTCAGTAAAGAGACCTTGGATTATATTCTGGTGCTGGACATCATCATTGAACGCTGTTACCTACCTGAACCTAGCAAGGTCCGTGTATGGAGATCGGTGGAAGTGCTGGGAGCAGAGGCGAGCTGGAATCTCGTGGATACATTATGACACTGAATAGTCACAGATGTGCACATCGCTCATAGACTTCCATTTAAAAAGCAATGAATGCGTCATAATACTTTTATTTTGCTTAGAATATACCGGCCCGACAGATACCAATAGGAGAGACCACTTACCGTCCGTCCAGCAGCGCGGAGCCTTATCCATATGTCTGACTGATGAGGAAAATACAAGGCCCTAATCTGATGTTAATAGAGCCCAACATGTGCACCTCCTCCATTACATGTCACTGCACACACGTGTATACACTGCACATGACGGCTCTTATCTTGTGATATAAGAGGCTGGTGCTCCTCCATTACATGTCACTGCACACACGTGTATACACTGCACATGACGGCTCTTACCTTGTGATATAAGAGGCTGGTGCTCCTCCATTACATGTCACTGCACACACGTGTATACACTGCACATGACGGCTCTTACCTTGTGATATAAGAGGCTGGTGCTCCTCCATTACATGTCACTGCACACACGTGTATACACTGCACATGACGGCTCTTACCTTGTGATATAAGAGGCTGGTGCTCCTCCATTACATGTCACTGCACACACGTGTATACACTGCACATGACGGCTCTTACCTTGTGATATAAGAGGCTGGTGCTCCTCCATTACATGTCACTGCACACACGTGTATACACTGCACATGACGGCTCTTACCTTGTGATATAAGAGGCTGGTGCTCCTCCATTACATGTCACTGCACACACGTGTATACACTGCACATGACGGCTCTTACCTTGTGATATAAGAGGCTGGTGCTCCTCCATTACATGTCACTGCACACACGTGTATACACTGCACATGACGGCTCTTACCTTGTGATATAAGAGGCTGGTGCTCCTCCATTACATGTCACTGCACACACGTGTATACACTGCACATGACGGCTCTTACCGTGTGATATAAGAGGCTGGTGCTCCTCCATTACATGTCACTGCACACACAAGTATACACTGCACATGATGTGTCCTACCTTGTGATATAAGAGGCTGGTGGTCCTCCATTACATGTCACTGCACACACGTGTATACACTGCACATGACGGCTCTTACCTTGTGATATAAGAGGCTGGTGCTCCTCCATTACATGTCACTGCACACACGTGTATACACTGCACATGACGGCTCTTACCTTATAATATAAAGAGGCTGGTGCTCCTCCATTACATGTCACTGCACACACGTGTACACACTGCACATGACGGCTCTTACCTTGTGATATAAGAGGCTGGTGCTCCTCCATTACATGTCACTGCACACACGTGTATACACTGCACATGATGGCTCTTACCTTGTGATATAAGAGGCTGGTGCTCCTCCATCATGGCCTCCTTGTACAGATCCTTGTGGCCTTCTATATACTCCCACTCCTCCATGGAGAAATAGACAGTGACATCCTGACACCTTAGAGGAACCTGACAACACAATGACACCGTCATCACCCAGACCCCTCCAGTGCTGTTACTGGAGAATTTCCCAGCATTCCCAGCAGTGTCACCTCTCCAGTCAGCAGCTCCATCATCCTGTGGGTGAGTTCTAGGATCTTCTGCTCATGTATCAGGGGGTGAGGGGGAGGCTCTGTGATGGGGTGAGGGGTCCTGCTCCACCCTCCTGACTCCTGGAGATGGATGATGGGAGTCACACAGTCCCCCGATGTCTTCTTCACTATTGTGTACTCCTGTGGATGGAGAGAGACACTTAGGGAATAAACCCTTCAGGGGCCATGTGCTCTCCTCCGGCCCTTTCTTCCTGGTACAACGTGCCTACTTACCTTCTAATGGCTCCTACAACATGACTATTGGTCACTGGTCACATGATACATCACTCACCATACTGGGGGCTGATCTTCAGGTTCTCCGTCACTTGGAAGGTCTGGAGGCCGTTCTCCAGGACCCTGGACTCTTCCCATCACTTCCTATGATGGATTCTCCTTCCCGATGTCTGACTTGTTACAGAATACAATAAAGAGGAGAGAAATCTAGAAAAGTTTACCTCTCCGCTAAGCAGGGAGATGATCTCCAAGGTGAGGTCCAATATTCTTCTGCTGATCTCCTTCCTGTACATCCTTGGTGGTCATTCAGGAGAAGAGGAGAGAACTGGAGGAGCTGGAGGCTTCTAGTACTGCAGGCGCCTATAGGAGAAGAAGAGAGAAAATCATCCAGGGGACAAGACCAGATGTCACCTCCAGAACCGCACTTCCTGAGCCTCCACCACATGGATTCTAGGGGCCCCAACATGGAGATTTCTGGTGGCTCCACAGGAGATAAATGTCTGATAGATGCAGGTCCCACCTCTGGGCTGTGCTCAGCTGTGTCCAGAACTCCTAGAGAAGAGACTGGAGAGAACTGAGCTCAGGCCGGGCCCCACTCCATTCATTCTCCTCCTGGAGGCAGGGGCCCCTCACAAGGACAGTCAGGGGCCAGCGAATAATGACAACCACCGCTATCCTTGCTCCCCCTCCACTGTCCCCCATCTGCTCCTCTCACACCGCCGCTGACTGCATCTACAGTCATGTGATGTCAGACATTTCCTGCTTTTACACATGCGGTTCTGATCCGGTTGTATTATATTGAAAACTAAGAGACCAGATCCGGCGCCATTGAGTTCCATGGTTTTTGGTGCCGGATCCGACACGTTCAGTTTGCCATGTCGCACACAAAAACGTAGATTGCAAGGCAATAAACCGGAACAGAATGCAGTCTGGTGCCCTCCGTTCCGTTTTCTCCCCATTGACGATGAATTGTCTGAAGCGCTGAGCTGCGGCTCTGAGAGCCTGTGCTGACCTCAAAACTGGAAAGGAAAACGCAGATGTGAAAGCCGCCTAACCCGTTACATCACAATTCACATTCACCACATAGCAGGAATGATGAGGCTGTCAGCAAGGACGATGGGAGTTATCGCCTTACAGCGTCCTCCAAGCTCCTCCCTCATTAATAGACCCCTGGCCACATACTCGATGGGCGGGTACAGTCTCCATGGTAACTATTGAGTCCGAATAACATAACAAAAACAAAGACAGGCGCACTCTGCGGTCTCACTGACCCTCGTACTGGTGTAAAATTGAGAATTAGCCAAGATATCCTGCTTGGAGGACATGTCTGAGCCCGAGCACCGCGCCAAGGTTTCTCAAGTAGCTCGGGACCTAATGCTAAACGTACCTGGGTGTAGCGTTAGCCTTCCGAGCTACTTGAGAAGCCTTGGCGCGGTGCTCGGGCTCAGACACGTCCTCCAAGCAGGATATCTTGGCTAATTCTCAATTTTACACCAGTACAAGGGTCAGTGAGACCGCAGAGTGCACCTGTCTTTGTTTTTGTTATGTTATTTTGACTGCTTATCACATCCACACATTTGCTATCCTGTGTAGGATGTCCATTGTGGTACCTGTGGTCCGCTGCAGGCATCCTCCACCGTATGCATTTTTTCTGGGGATTGCCATTAGCAACGGGCCACAAGTGCAGGATCTGCTCCCCCGGTATAGATGCGCCACTGCATATGGGGTTGAGCACTTCCTGCTTTTTAATACCACGCCAATCTGTAGTAACTATTGAGTCCGGCCTGTGAGGAGAGGAGGACACTGGACATTTCTGTATTACATGATGGATTTCCCCCAATAGATAATAAAACCTCATTCACACGGAGCGGATTATCACACTGAAGCACAAAGCAGCTCTCACCTTCCCCTCCACCAAGCGAGCACGGAAGACGCGCCTGGATGCTGGAAATATGTCCCCGAGCAGATTCTCCCATCCAGCAGGTTAGTAGTGAGTATACTGAGGGGGCGGGGCTCGGAGTGGTCACTGACCACATGACAATGATGTCATCACAGATCCTCCCCTACTATTTTTCTTCTATTCCGCTGAGAACCGCATCTCAGATGTCGATCACATGAAACTGACCTCATCACAGGTCCTTCACCAATCACCACCTCTTCTCTCCACAGCTGAGCCCCGTCCCCTATATTGATCACATGACGGTGACGTCACCGCAGGTCCTTCACCACCTCTTCTCTCCACAGCTGAGCCCCGTCCCCTATATTAATCACATGACGGTGACGTCACTCCCAGGTCCTTCACCACCTCTTCTCTCCACAGCTGAGCCCCGCCCCCTATATTGATCACATGACGGTGACGTCACCGCAGGTCCTTCAGCTCTGGCAGTTCAGCAGATACTGGGCAGGTCCTGGTCGGTAGTCAGGGCTCTTGTTCTCTCTGGTATCAGCCATTCCTCCAGCCTGCAGGTAAGATGAGCTGTGAGGAGACAGTGTGGTGGAGAGCTCAGACATGTCACCTCTGGAGATTCTCCTCCATTACACACAAGGAATCCTTCTCCACTCCTCAGCTTAGTATGATGGGGGGAAGTAGTAGTGGGGATAGTGGGGGTTGTCATCACTCTTTGCTAAAGGAGAGAATCTGTTTAATGTGAATAAGGTTTTCACTGCCAGGAGCTTAGATACACACTGCACTGCCAGGAGCTTAGATACACACTGCACTGCCAGGAGCTTAGATACACCCGGAGCTCAGGGTTTTCCCGTCAGTGCAGCTTTATGAGGGTCTGAGTTTTGCGGGATGAGTTGTACTTTCTCTCGGCCTCATTATCGGGGACATGGGACTCACTGATTAACCTTTATTCCTTTTTTTGGAGGAGAATGAAGAAAACCAGCAATACGAGCCTTCTCCTGAATGAGCCACCAAGGATGGACAGGAAGGAGATCAGCAGAAGAATATTAGACCTCACCTTGGAGATCATCTCCCTGCTGAGCGGAGAGGTAAACTTTTCTAGATTTCTCTCCTCTTTATTGTATTCTGTAACAAGTCAGACATCGGGAAGGAGAATCCATCATAGGAAGTGATAGGAAGAGTCCACGGTCCTGGAGAACGGCCTCCAGACCTTCCAAGTGATGGAGAACCTGAAGATCAGCCCCCAGTATGGTGAGTGATGTATCATGTGACCAGTGACCAATAGTCATGTTGTAGGAGCCATGAGAAGGTAAGTAGGCACGTTGTACCAGGAGGAGAGGACCAGAGGAGAACACATGGCCCCTGAAGGGTTTATTCCCTAAGTGTCTCTCTCCATCCACAGGAGTACACAATAGTGAAGAAGACATCGGGGGACTGTGTGACTCCCATCATCCATCTCCAGGAGTCAGGAGGGCGGAGCAGGACCCCTCACCCCATCACAGAGCCTCCCCCTCACCCCCTGATATATGAGCAGAAGATCCTGGAACTCACCCGCAAGATGATGGAGCTGCTGACTGGAGAGGTGACACTGCTGGGAATGCTGAGAAATTCTCCAGTAACAGCACTGGAGGGTTCTGGGTGATGACGGTGTCATTGTGTTGTCAGGTTCCTCTAAGGTGTCAGGATGTCACTGTCTATTTCTCCATGGAGGAGTGGGAGTATATAGAAGGACACAAGGATCTGTACAAGGAGGCCATGATGGAGGAGCACCAGCCTCTTATATCACAAGGTAAGACCCGTCATGTGCAGTGTGTACACGTGTGTGCAGTGATATGTAATGGAGGAGCACCAGCCTCTTATATCACAAGGTAAGAGCCGTCATGTGCAGTGTATACGCGTGTGTGCAGTGACATGTAATGGAGGAGCACCAGCCTCTTATATCACAAGGTAAGAGCCGTCATGTGCAGTGTATACACGTGTGTGCAGTGACATGTAATGGAGGAGCACCAGCCTCTTATATCACAAGGTAAGAGCCGTCATGTACAGTGTATACACGTGTGTGCAGTGACATGTAATGGAGGAGCACCAGCCTCTTATATCACAAGGTAAGACCCGTCATGTGCAGTGTATACACGTGTGTGCAGTGATATACAGTCTGTACCGCTCTTTATAAGGAGGAGCCCTACTATTTGGTCTTGGTGGAAGGCACCCAAGAGTCTAGAAGTTGTGTACCGGGGGCGCTCTGTCCTGTGTCTACAGGTGATCATACACCTCCTAGGTAAATGGAGATAAGGTTGGTGCCTTGTTTGGATTGTGGTGAATGGTCACTCATATAGTGTGGTGCAGGGTTAAAGTGGTTGTCTCATCTCTGACAATGGGGGCATATTGCTAGGACCCACACCTATATGGAGAATGGAGCCCTCAAAGTGGTGGAGGAATCACTGCGCAGCCACCCTCCATTCATTTCTATGGGTTCGACGAAAATAACCAGAAACCGTCTCAGCTAATTCCGTTGGGCCTATATAAGTGAATGTGAGTGGTGGCCGGTCATGAGCGGTGCGCTCTCTTTCACTTTTATGGGGAGAGCGCTTGGTGGCCGGTTCGGAGTCCTCCAGCCACCACTTTGCGGGGCTCAGTTCCCGATAGGTCCCTGCGGTGGGACTCACACCTATAAGACAATGGAGGCATATCCTAGCCCCCCATTGTCTGAGATGAGACAACCCCTTTAAGAGCCTGGATATAAGGCAAGTAAGGGGTTGAATTTTGATCTCTTGGTTTGATCCAGTCAGGGGATGGGATAAGATGTAGGGAACGTCGGTGACTCCCTGGATATGGAGGGAAGAAATAGAAGGCGAGTTAATAGCGGTCTGGACAGGAGTGACCGCGGAGTGGCTGGGGGGCCACTGCTTCCACCTCCCGCTTCAGCTCACACAGACGGGATCTTTATAGAAGTCCTTTTGAATAAAGAGCAGATTTTACCGGAGAGAAGTTATATCCGGATGTTTTATAGGATTTAATACAGAAAATATAGAATAAAGTAAAAAGTGTCCATACACAATAAATTACACTCGGCCGATGTTGGAGGGGCAGTGCGACTATCTGATGTGTATTGGGGTCTACTGACTGTACCTAAAAAAGATAATGTGACGGGAATATTGAGTTCATCATGCCCGTTTCTCTCTTCGACTAGTGGTGTCCTGCAGAAGCTCACTGCCGTCTCCCAATCCTGAAGACATGGAAGCTGACGCAGGAGTATTTGTATGAGGGGTTGGAGGAAGAGCTTCCAGGAGCAGAGGGGTTAATGTGACCGTTACTGAAAGTGTATGGCCTCCTTAGGCCTGATTCACACATGTGTATTCTCCTCCATGTGTGATCCGTGTGTGCAGTAGACTGTGCGCTGACAAGGACAAATCAAAGGAGTTTAGATACACACTGCACTGCCAGGAGCTTGGATACACCCGGAGCTCAGGGTTTTTCCCGTCAGTGCAGCTTAATGAGGGTCTGAGTTTTGCGGGATGAGTTGTACTTTTTCTCAGCCTCATTATCGGGGACATGGGACTCACTGATTAACCTTTATTCCTTTATTTTGGAGGCATCATGAAGAAAACCAGCAATACGACCCTTCTCCTGAATGAGCCACCAAGGATGGACAGGAAGGAGATCAGCAGAAGAATATTAGACCTCACCTTGGAGATCATCTCCCTGCTGAGCGGAGAGGTAAACTTTTCTAGACTTCTCTCCTCTTTATTGTATTCTGTAACAAGTCAGACATCGGGAAGGAGAATCCATCATAGGAAGTGATAGGAAGAGTCCAGGGTCCTGTAGAACGGCCTCCAGACCTTCCAAGTGATGGAGAACCTGAAGATCAGCCCCCAGTATGGTGAGTGATGTATCATGTGACCAGTGACCAATAGTCATGTTGTAGGAGCCATGAGAAGGTAAGTAGGCACGTTGTACCCAGGAGGAAAGGGCCGGAGGAGAGCACATGGCCCCTGAAGGGTTTATTCCCTAAGTGTCTCTCTCCATCCACAGGAGTACACAATAGTGAAGAAGACATCGGGGGACTGTGTGACTCCCATCATCCATCTCCAGGAGTCAGGAGGGTGGAGCAGGGCCCCTCACCCCATCACAGAGCCTCCCCCTCACCCCCTGATACATGAGCAGAAGATCCTAGAACTCACCCACAAGATGATGGAGCTGCTGACTGGAGAGGTGACACTGCTGGGAATGCTGGGAAATTCTCCAGTAAAAGCACTGGAGGGGTCTGGGTGATGACGGTGTCATTGTGTTGTCAGGTTCCTATAAGGTGTCAGGATGTCACTGTCTATTTCTCCATGGAGGAGTGGGAGTATATAGAAGGACACATGGATCTGTACAAGGAGACCATGATGGCGGAGCACCAGCCTCTTATATCACAAGGTAAGAGCCGTCATGTGCAGTGTATACACGTGTGTGCAGTGACATGTAATGGAGGAGCACCAGCCTCTTATATCACAAGGTAAGAGCCGTCATGTGCAGTGTATACACGTGTGTGCAGTGACATGTAATGGAGGAGCACCAGCCTCTTATATCACAAGGGTAGAGACCCGTCATGTGTAGTGTATACACGTGTGTGCAGTGACATGTAATGGAGGAGCACCAGCCTCTTATATCACAAGGTAAGAGCCGTCATGTGCAGTGTATACACGTGTGTGCAGTGACATGTAATGGAGGAGCACCAGCCTCTTATATCACAAGGTGAGAGCCCGTCATGTGCAGTGTATACACATGTGTGCAGTGACATGTAATGGAGGAGCACCAGCCTCTTATATCACAAGGGTAAGAGCCGTCATGTGCAGTGTATACACGTGTGTGCAGTGACATGTAATGGAGGAGCACCAGCCTCTTATATCACAAGGTGAAGAGTCCGTCATGTGCAGTGTATACACGTGTGTGCAGTGACATGTAATGGAGGAGCACCAGCCTCTTATATCACAAGGTAAGAGCCGTCATGTGCAGTGTATACACGTGTGTGCAGTGACATGTAATGGAGGAACACCAGCCTCTTATATCACAAGGTAAGAGCCGTCATGTGCAGTGTATACACGTGTGTGCAGTGACATGTAATGGTGGAACTACACAAGTTATGCTCTTTTAACATCATGTTAAAGACCTGCAGAGACCACTAGTAGGAGCTCGGTGCAAACAGAATATCTGAGCTTCTAATTAAGTGTTCTTGCATGACCACTTACTGTTATCTCACATATACACTCACCTAAAGAATTATTAGGAACACCATACTAATACGGTGTTGGACCCCCTTTTGCCTTCAGAACTGCCTTAATTCTACGTGGCATTGATCCCACAAGGTGCGGATAGCATTCTTTAGAAATTTTGGCCCATATTGATAGGATAGCATCTTGCAGTTGATGGAGATTTGAGGGATGCACATCCAGGGCACGAAGCTCCCGTTCCACCACATCCCAAAGATGCTCTATTGTATTGAGATCTGGTGACTGTGGGGCCATTTTAGTCCAGTGAACTCATTGTCATGTTCAAGAAACCAATTTGAAATGATTCGAGCTTTGTGACATGGTGCATTATCCTGCTGGAAGTAGCCATCAGAGGATGGGTACATGGTGGTCATGAAGGGATGGACATGGTCAGAAACAATGCTCAGGTAGCCCGTGGCATTTAAACGATGGCCAATTGGCACTAAGGGGCCTAAAGTGTGCCCAGAAAACACCCCCCACACCATTACACCACCACCACCAGCCTGCACAGTGGTAACAAGGCATGATGGATACATGTTCTCATTCTGTTTACGCCAAATTCGGACTCTACCATTTGAATGTCTCAACAGAAATCGAGACTCATCAGACCAGGCAACATTTTTCCAGTCTTCAACAGTCCAATTTTGGTGAGCTTGTGCAAATTGTAGCCTCTTTTTCCTATTTGTAGTGGAGATGAGTGGTACCCGGTGGGGTCTTCTGCTGTTGTAGCCCACCTTTCTTTCCCATTCTGACATTCAGTTTGGAGTTCAGGAGATTGTCTTGACCAGGACCACAACCCTACATGCATTGAAGCAACTGCCATGTGATTGGTTGACTAGATAATCGCATTAATGAGAAATAGAACAGGTGTTCCTAATAATTCTTTAGGTGAGTGTATATTCTTATTATAGCCAAATTTACCACCCTAACGCCTCCCACAGTTTTTACACTACATAGACAGTAGTATACCGAAACGTTCGGATTGCTCTTGATTGGTGTGCTATTACTTTGATGGTGATGATGATGATGTATAGTCTTGTGTACACGCAGTCTTACACTTCGGGCCTCGATGCGCTTAACTGACTAATTCAACAGGGAGGAAAAAAAGGCTTGACACTTTGCCAAGGGCCACAAAGGCCTAGAGAATAAGGCACCTATTCCAGAGACCAATTTCCTAGCACTTATCAAATGGAGAGTCAAGAAAAAGGGAGGGAAGGTAGGGGGATCTCAAGGTCAAAGGGTTCGGACGAGATATAGAGAATGTGAAGAGAACAATTTAATAAACGTAGGGAAAAAGTATCTTTAAAATAAAAGAACATTACCAACCGTGAATTTATAGACTAAGGCCTCTTTCACACTTGCGTTGTCTGGATCCGGTGTGTACTCCACTTGCCGGAATTACATGCCGGATCCGGAAAAACGCAAGTGTACTGAAAGCATTCGAAGACGGATCCGTCTTCAAAATGCGTTCAGTGTTACTATGGCAGCCAGGACGCTATTAAAGTCCTGGTTGTCATAGTAGTAGTGGGGAGCGGGGGAGCGGTATACTTACAGTCCGTGCGGCTCCCGGGGCTCTCCAGAATGACGTCAGAGCGCCCCATGCGCATAGATGACCTGCCATGCGATCACGTCATCCATGCGCGTGGGGGCGCCCTGACGTCACTCTGGAGCGCCCGGGAGCCGCACGGATGGCAAGTATGCTGCTCCCCCGCTCCCCACTACACTTAACCATGGCTGTTAGGACTTTAGCGTCCCGGCAGCCATGGTAACCATTCAGAAAAAGCTAAACGTCGGATCCGGCAATGCGCCGAAACGACGTTTAGCTTAAGGCCGGATCCGGATTAATGCCTTTCAATGGGCATTCATTCCGGATCCGGCCTTGCGGCAAGTCTTCAGGATTTTTGGCCGGAGCAAAAAGCGCAGCATGCTGCAGTATTTTCTCTGGCCAAAAAACGTTCCGTTCCGGAACTGAAGACATCCTGATGCATCCTGAACGGATTTCTCTCCATTCAGAATGCATTAGGATAAAACTGATCAGGATTCTTCCGGCATAGAGCCCCGACGGCGGAACTCTATGCCGGAAGAAAAGAACGCAAGTGTGAAAGAGCCCTAAGATTTAAGAAAAAAAACCAAAATTATATAAACCAAATAAGTGTTATATAGGAAGATCAAACACCTGTTTGAAAAGTAAGGTTTTCAGTGCACGTCTGAATGAGAGAGGACTGGGAATCATTTTCAGGGCCAGAGGTAGGTGGTTCCAAAATCTGGCCCCTTGAGCCGAAAAGGATCTACCTCCACGTCTGATCTTGTTAACTTGCGGGATGTTAAAATTCGCAGAGTTACTAGACCTCAATGTCCTCAACGGTCTAGTACCTGGTGAATTTACGTTGCAGGTACAAGGGCCCCACACCATGGAATACCCTATGCATGAAGCATCCAATCTTGAACATCACCCGTTGTTGGACGGGGAGCCAGTGCAAGGCATTAAGAGAGGGAGTGATATGCTCTCGGCGGGCAACACCCGTTAGGAGCCTTGCTGCGGCATTCTGCACAAGTTGAAGTCTATGCAAGTTCTTCTTAGGGAGTCCCATGTACAAGGCATTACAATAGTCCAACCAACTGCTGATCGCTGCTCCGACCAAGGCTTCCCTGAGCGGGGATTCGATGTATTTTAAAATCCTCCCCAGAAGTTTCAGCTGGTAGTGGCAGGTACTAACCACCTGATTTATCTGAGGGGCCACTTTATGGAACGTTTCGCCGAATGGTTCACAAAATATCGGCGTTTTTGTGGTGAAATTGGTCACATAGGAATGAATGGCGGAATGTTCAAAACTAGAGTGGGAGCTGACAAAAGCTAGAGTGTGAGCTGAAAAATCAGGACATGATTTCTAAACTGCCACCACTGCCACTAAAAATGTCCACGGCTAAGCCATATTGATAGTTTTCACAATATGACCATTTGTTTGCAACTCATGCTGCCCATTGACATTCATTGAAACTCCACTCTAGCCACCTCAAATTTGAAGGGCAATTTCTAAACTGCGACTGTGCCTTCATTTTTAATATTTCAGAGACATACTAAGCGTCAAAATGTAGGTCTGGGTCTTGTAATTCTAACAATATAAATACAGTAAAATCATGTTTGATAATCTGATAGAATCGCTGTCCATGACGCTCCGAGATCCCGCGCATGCCCAATAGAAAGCTATGGGCATCGGCCTCACTTGCAGCTTTTGGGCATGCGCGGGATACCTTGCCCGGCACTCCCAGTGGCCACAATGATACTGCGCCTGCGTCCTATAAACATCGCTGAGGCGGCTTCAGCTGTGCCTGCGCCGGCTTTGTGATCACATTCACTACATGTCTTGCTGCAGATATGTGTGAAAAAGCGCCTGCGTCAGGGACAGCAGAAGCCGCCCAGCAAAGTGAATATTGATGAGCTGGGCGGCGCTTGAAAACAACAGTTGGGGCGCGGCTAGGCACAAGTGCAGCTGAAACGCCGCCCCTTGGGCGCAAAGGAGATCGATTCTATCAGGTTATCGAACATGATTTTACTGTATTTATAAGGTGGACAGGGGGTATACTTATATGTTTTTAATACACATTAGAAGACCTATGCCTGCATATATATATATATATATAGCTAAAAAGGCTTATTGGGTCTGACAGTGTCCCTTTAAAGTAAAAGTTACTTCCGGTTAAGGAATACTGCTGCGAGCGGCGGGGCCGGGGCTGTTATGGGGAGGGGGATCTGTGTATGGCACTGTTATGGAAAGGGGGATCTGTGGATGGCACTGTTATGGGGAGGGGGATCTGTGGATGACACATATAGCATAAGATGCTATATAATGTCATCCATAGATCCCCCCATAGCATAGTCATCCAAAGATCCCCTTCCCCATAACAGTGCCATCCACAGATCCCCTTCCCCATAACAGTGCCATCCACAGATCCCTCTCCCCATAACAGTGCACAGATCCCCCTCCCCATAACAGTGCCATCCACAGATCCCCCTCCCCATAACAGTGCCATCCACAGATCCCCTCCATAACAGTGCCATTCACAATTTGTTTTAATATGGCCTTTGAACAAAAATTTTCAAGTAAAATCATATAAACCCCTTTTTTTGTCATTTTGGTGTTTTTTCCCGATTATTCAAATAATCGTTAGCTGCAGCCCAAGTGTAGTAAATAATTATTTTATTTTTAGGGGGGGGGGGGGGACAGCAATTTTAACATTATTTTGTGGAATCTATTTACGCAGTTCACTGTGTGGTACAAATAACATAATTTTTACTGTGGTCCGGACAATGATGGTAATGCAACATTTCTATATATTTTTTACTATTTTCTTTTCCTCCTGCAGGCTGTCAGGGAGGGGGGTGCCTGCTTTAGCTGCTCATATCTCAGGTTTGGTAGCGGCTAGAGATATGGGCTTTCCAAGCTGTCAAACAAAACCAGAATATAATTATCTTCACTACATGGGAAGATATCACTGTTAGAAATCGAGATGCATTAAATGAGGCTGAAAGTGAAATCAGGTTTTATCCGCCATTATTCCTGACTCGATTTCTAACAGTGATGTCTCCTGCTTATCTTGAGCTGTCATTTTGATCTTGTATGAAAGACTTCTAGCTGCTACCAATCAGGAGATATCAGCAGCTAAAGCTGCCACCCCCTCTTCCACTTCTGCCTGAGCCCAGCTCGGACAGAACAGTTAAGTGATTTTCCCACAGCCCGATAATAGGGTTTTTTAGATTTTTAAGCTACAGTTTGTTTCTGTAAGTAAAAGTGGTGACCAGTTGTACCACCAGAATATATAGTTATAGAAAGGCTTATAAGTTTAGAATCACATATGCTTTTTTAAACTATAGCCTGACTTGCACCCTAGTAGGAAAGTTTGCTTACTGATGTTATGATGATGATGATAATGATGAAAAAAGTAAAAATTAAATTTTTTATTTTCACAGAGAATGCCAGTAAACATTTTAAGAGAGGCATCATGATATCATTAAATTATAACGTAGAAGATCAAGATATTATGAGGCGCCCTTCAGGAGAAACCCGCATTACTGTTAATGTACGCCTAGGACTTCATTCTACTGATCTATCATGTAATCCCCCTAATCATCAGGAACCTTCTTCTGACCAATCACACATTGTTACCACAAGTACACATCAGAAAGGTCGGAAAAGGTTTCAGTGTGGTAAGGAGTCCTCAAAGAGATCAAGTCTTTCTACACAAAGAGGAATTTACACAGGGGAGAAGCGATATTCATGTTCAGATTGTGGGAAATTTTTTACATATAAATCACGTCTTGTTTCACATGAGAGAAGTCACACAGGAGAGAAGCCGTATTCATGTTCAGAATGTGGGAAATGTTTTACACTAAAATCAAATCTTGTTACACATCAGAGATTTCACACGGGAGAGAAGCCATATTCATGTTCAGAATGTGAGAAATGTTTTGCAAATCAATCTCATCTTGTTACACATAAGAGAATTCACACAGGAGAGAAGCCATATTCATGTTCAGAATGTGGGAAATGTTATGCAGATAAATCAAATCTTGTTACACACGAAAGATGTCATACAGGAGAGAAACCATATTCATGTTCAGAATGTGGGAAATGTTTTAGACAAAGATCCAATCTTGTTACACATGAGAGAAGTCACACAGGAGAAAAGCCATATTCATGTTCAGAATGTGGGAAATGTTTCACAAAAAAATCCGATCTTGTAATACATGAGAGAATTCACACAGGAGAGAAGCCGTATTCATGTTCAGAATGTGGAAAATCTTTTGCAGATAAATCAAATCTCGTTTCACATGAGAGATATCACACAGGAGAGAAACCATTTTCATGTTTAGAATGTGGGAAATGTTTTACACTAAAATCACATCTTGTTACACATAAGAGAATTCACACAGGAGAGAAGCCATATTCATGTTCAGAATGTGGGAAGTGTTTTAAGTCAAAATCATATCTTATTACACATCAGAGATTTCACACAGGAGAGAAGCCATACTCTTGTTCAGAATGTTTTGAAGTGGTTCACAAACAAATTAAGTCTCATTAGTCAAGAGAGAGTTCACACAGGAGAGAAGCTAAAATGCTATACGAGCAAAAAAAAATTAAAAAATGGATTGTACATGTTTTTAGTCTATTTATTCTATTCTATTATATCCTGAACATGATTATGGGGGCCACCTTGCCTGAGCTGTTATTAATACGATTTAGAGATATACTTTACAGCAGCCAACTGGGCCATAGACACAATGGACAGGAGAGGACCTCATTGACTTCTATGTTTTCAATGGGAGAGTTTACTAGGCATGCTCTAAGACCTGTGCAGAGGTCGGGAGGGAGAAGATAAACTGTAATATGACCTGTTGTTTATGGTGGGTCCTGTGTTTATCTATAAGGGTGAGTCAAAAATTATCTGCCCTCTGGCTGAAGGAATTTTTTTTAATCAAATTTCAGAAAAAAAAACAGATTACATTTTTAAATAATCCCAGTCGCGGCTGCATAGGTTTGAACGTGTTAAATCAGTTTATTTGTCACTCCAGTGAGAGAAAGAATGGCTGCCCCATGAAAGAGCAGCAGCATGCAGTGATTTGTTTTTTGTTGGCTGAGGCTGTGTCTGGCGATATTAACCAATAGGTCATTTTCAGATGGTAGATTCCCTTTGACATTAACGTTAGGTCTATGTGGCAGCATGTGTTGTTTTACATGGATGTTTTATGTGATTCAACAAAGAATATAGAATAAAAGAAAAAGTGTCTGTACAGAATAAATTACCATTGGTTGATGTTGGCGGGAATGGACGACTATCTGATGTGTATAGGGGGCTCCTGACTGTACCCCAAAAAGATTGTGTGAGGGGAAGAAGGATCGGGCAGATTGAGTTCATCATGCCCGTTTCTCTTGTCTGGCAGCAGCTACCTGCCAACTCCCAATTCACAAGACATGGAAGCAGACCCTGGAGTATTTGTATGAGGGGTTAGAGGAAGAGCTTCGGGGGGAGAAGAAGGGTTAATCTCAGCGATATAGAAGGTGTACGGCCGCCTTAGGCCTGATTCACACGCGTGTGTTCTCCTCCATGTGCGATCTGCGTGTGCAATGGTCTGTGAGACGACCGGTACAAGTCACAGACTGAGGGGCCATGCCAGGAAACTCAGGACATGTCGGGAGCTCAGAGTCTCCTGCCTCCACACACTGCACTGCCAGGAGCTTAGCTATACACGGAGCTCAGAGTCTACTGCCCCCACACACTGCACTGCCAGAAGCTTAGATAAACAAGGAGCTCAGAGTCTTACTTTATTTCACTTGAAAGGGTTAACTTATACTGTTTATTACTGTGTTACTGTATTTTATATGTTCTGATATATAGATCCTGTTCATTATCCCTGTATTTGCAAGACTCTGTGGAAAGGGTAATGAATACTGAGAGACTGTTATGACTTTGAATGAGAAGCTGGTAATTTTCAACAGCTGCCATAGAGTTTAAAGAGCCAGACACTGTTTACCACCAAACCAGACAGACTGACCTTTTGAATGTCTGGTTTAGCTCTGTTGTTATATCTAGAAACTTGTTTTTGTTTGGAAAAACTGCTGTGTCATTGCCATTGAGTATCATTGAAGTTCTAATGTAAGTCTATGACAGATGGAAAGTGTAACAATGTATCTGTTTGTGCTGAGATTCTCCACTCCACCCCTCCCACTAGAAGGTTCCAGTCTAGCTAAAACTGTAAATAAGCAGAGCAGTCAGAGCCCCTAGTGTGCTGCAGTTAGGGACCAGTGGTTGGAGTGGAGACTCATGCCAGTCTGCATGAGTGACTAGAAGAAGACGCTGAGATGGGGACGTTGAGCCATGGGTCACCAGCCCTGTGACCAACAAGCCACCTGGACTACTGAGCTACAGACCGTGGGCCTTTGACCACGGTACCAGCCTTCTGAGAGAGAGGGACAGCTAGCTCAGGCCTTTCCTCAGCATCAAACCCTTCTTCTGCCAGGGAGGATACTGGAGAAGTTGGCCCTATGCCTCTCCTGTATTGTTTTGCACCTGAATTCCTTCAATAAAGAAACACCCTGGTTACTGCAGACCCCGACTCTCTGGACTTATTTCCCATTTGGGTGCACCACGCCTTACCAACTTTTCCGGTGAGCAGCAACACGTGGTGACACCTGGACGGTGTCCAGGGGACCCAGTGTAGCATTGGGGCCACTGCAAACCCGGCCATTGCAGCTCTGAGTCTCCTGCCTCCACAAGCTGCAATGCCAGGAGCTTAGATACATATAAAGCTCACAGATCCTAGACTAAGGGCCCATTCAGACGGCCACAGTGCTTTGGGGATCCGCAAAACACAGATACCGGCCGTGTGCATTCCGCAATTTGCAGACCGCAGATGGCCGCAACCATGATAGAAAATGCTTATTCTACAAGAATAGGACAAGCTCTATCTTTTCCGCTGAGCCGCCCCATTGAAATGAATGGGTCCGCACCTGTTCCACAAAATTCAGAAACGGATGCGGTATCATTCATACAGCCGTCTGAATGAGCCCTAAAAACCTTCTGAATGAGCCCTGATGACCTTCAGACCTCTTTACCTCCAGACACCATTGAATTACAGTGGTATTCCCATCTCAGACATTGAGGGCATGTCACTAGGATATACCATCAATGTCAGATAGTATTGGTCCCAGACGTGAGACTGACACCCATGTCCAGAATAGGACCCTTAAGTGTGAAGAGAACAGCTGTGCACATGTGCACTTGCTGGGCTTTTTTTGGAACTCCCATAGTAGTGAAGGCAGTACAAGTGGCACATGCACAATGTGCTCTCCTTCACTAATGGGGGCTCCTTGTAGTTGGCACTGGATACATAATTTTCTGCAGAGATGGTGCTCTGCGGTGGAGAGGAGCGAAGGGCCGCAATGGCAGTCATGGAGTACCAACAAGAAAGCATTTGGGGACTCAGTTGGCAGTTTTGTCAGATTTGACATTTTTTAGAAGGTGTTTAGTATCATCCCGCTTTGTTTATTTATGACCATGAGCTATGTATGAATAAGTATGAACAATGACTAAAGTATATGATGTAGTTGTGAAACACTCAGGCTTTTTTTTTATTCTTTTGGAAAGAAAGCTGCATTGGGCGTTTTTTTTTTTTTATAAGCGGATGTCTCTTTATTTGCCTGAAACTGATTGCAAATTATTTGGGCTTGTTAGAATTACGAGTGAGCAAATCTATTGTACTATTTCAAAATCCATCACAAGTGTCCCCCCAAAATATTCAGATTCTAAGCAAGACAATTTTTGGGGAATTCACAAATAAACCAGAGCTAGATCCCCAACATAAGGTGCAACTGAATATGCGATGAGAGAACTAGAATATCCCACCCAAGATTACACTTCCCTCAATGAGAAAACCAAGATAGCTCTCTTTCCAGATGGACAAAAGAGGCATTGGTGGTACACTTTAGGGTGCTCTTTATTATTAGGAAGACCAGGGGAAAAAAAATGCTAATTAGCATATCTTAATTTGGCTGACATCAGATAAGATTAGCATTTTTTCTTTTTTGGAAGAAAAGCTAATAAATATGCATTTGCAGCACCTTGTTGAATTCCCTGATTTCTTTCTGACAGTAGTCCTGTCCCTTTTCGGCAGTGTTGTTGCCCTTATGTCTCTCTGACAATAGCCCAACCCCATTTTGGTGGTCTTGGAGGCCTTTTGTATATTTGCAGGCATATACACTACTCACAAAAAGGGATATTTGGTTTGTGGGTGAAATATCAGGATGAACCTAAAAATGAATTCTAACCTTTACTGGTGAACTTAATGTGAGCTTCTCTAAACGTTTGAATGCACATGTCCCACTGTTCAATGTTTCAGTACTTTTTGCACATATTGCTGTTCTTTAACAAGGAGCTTAATGGCAAAATTCACAATAGGTGTTTCATCTGTGAGTCACCCATCACATTTCTGGGTTCAATTAGAATTGGTATTTAAACAGTCCTCCTCATCATGCTGTTCACATTTTAATATCATGAGACCAAGATGACACCTAACAATTGATCAACAGTACCTCACCATTGCGAGGCTTCAAGCAGGATATTCTCAGATGGAAGTGGCCATTGAACTTAGAGTGTCATCAGCAGGTTGTATCAGAGAGACTGGAAGAGTCGCAGAAAGGCAGAGAAGTGGACGTCCTTTCGGCCACATCTCACACTGATGACCGCTTAATTGTGAACAATGCCCTGCAGGACCGGATTATGAGTGCCACACAGCTCCAGGCACATTTAAGGCCTCTTGCCCACGACCGTATGCCCTCCGAGATATATGGTCCGTGAGCGGGCCATATGTCCCGGAGCAGCATTTATCGTGGGCACGGGAGGGTATACGATCGTGGGCAAGAGGCCTAAGGGAGGTGAGATGCACCCAAGTGTCACGTCATATCATTTGAAACTGTTTACATCAGCGTGGTCTGCGTGCTAGATGACCTGCAAGGGTACCTGACCACACCACCAGGCACAGGCATCATCGTCTTGTATGGACCAGGGAGCATCAACGCTGGACGAGGTACCAATGGGCCTCAGTGCTGTTCACTGATAAAAGTCGACTCACACTGAGCAGAAATGATGGCCACCAACGATGTTGGAGACGTCAAGGAGAGCGCTATGCATCAGCCACTGTTGTCACCAGAAGAGCCTTTGGTGGTGGTGTTGCAATGTGGGCAGGTGTGTCTAGTCAATACAGAACTGCCCTACACTTTGTGAATGGTCTAGTGACAAGCCCATACTACTTAAATGACATGATTAATCCAGTCATTGTGCCTCTGCATGAACAACACAGGCCTAATTTAATCTTTATGGAGGAAAATCCACCAGCTCATCGAGGTTGAATCATTAGGTAATGGCTGCTAGAGACCTCAAATGTACTGGTCTGCACTTTCTCCTGACCTGAATCCCATTGAAAACCTATGAGATCAGCTGAGTCACCGTTCAGAAGCTTGTAACTGTTGTGGTAAAGTGTATGGTAAAGTCCTGGAAGGGGTGTATATCCCACCCAGGTTCCTCAACTGGGTGAGGTAAGTAAAATCCAGGAACGTGGTGCTGGTTTCAGCAAACCTAGTTGCTGGAGCTATTTTTTTTGTTAAAGTTCAAAGGCTAGATTTTATTTGGACTGCGAAAGTAGGTTTGGTAGTGGGACCTCCCCACTCCAACCCCATTCTAGGGAATGTTTTCCCCTAGCCTGAGGGATCCCCAGGTGTAGTCTAGCTGGGATGGTTAGGGGGAAATAAAAGTTCATCCCAGGCTGTCAGTCTGAGAAGGAGTTATGCCTGGAAAAAGCCTAGGAAGCTGGCTGCCTTGCTGGCTAGGGAAGCCTGATTCTCTGAGTGTGACCTGAGTTCAATAGGTGAGCTAGAAACAAATTTGTATTAGCTAGAGCCCAGATGGGCAAGAGTTTATTTTGTTTGGTTAATGTTTTGGCGATGCTGGAACCTTATCTTACCCAGTGAGTTATAACTGGGTTCAGCTGTAATTGCCGAAGTGCCATAAAATAAAGCATTGTTTGGACTTGAATCCTGTTGTCTGCGAAGGAATCTGTCATCGCCGCCCTGCTTGAGAGAGCAATCCCTTACAATTGGTAGAGGATGCGGGCAACAGCGTGACAACTTGGTGCTTTATGTCCTGGGTTAATGCTGCAGTTACTATGCAAAGCATTGAGGAAATGATTAAGTTGTTTTGTAGGCCAACCTTGAGGATAAATAAATAACGGCAGGCTCATGTTGAGGCCCAGGTCCAGCAGCAGGAAACCAATTGTTTGATGTTGGAGCAGATTGCTGCATTGAGAGAGACTGTTATAGCTCCAGCCCAACAAGTGGAAGTAAGCCCCTCAGAGGCTTTCAATGTGAGGAGGGCTGTGCAGCGGGCCTTGCAAAAGCTGACGCCTAATGACGACATTGAGGCCTACCTCACAGTGTTTGAAAGAGTGGAGGAGAGAGAGAGACTGCCTGTAGCAGAGTGGGCAGAGGTCCTTGCACCCTTTCTTGTCCGGTGAACCACAAAAGGCCTACTATGACCTCAGAGAGAAGGATGTCCGGGACTATGCCAAATAAAAAAAAGGAGGTCCTTGCTCGCTTGGACGCTACACCAGCGGTTCGTGCCGGGAGGGTCTACACGTAGAGCTACACCATGGACAAGCCTGCCCGATCGTAGATGTATGACCTCATCCATCTGGTACGGAAGTGGCTGGAACCTGAGTCCTCTACACCGGCCCAGATCGTGGAAAAAGTGGCGGTCGATTATTATTTCAGAGCCCTCCCTGCAGAGCTACAACGGTGGGTCGGACATGGAGACCCCAAAACTGCTGATCTGCTCGTCAATCTGGTGGAAAGATTTCTGGCGACTGAGGAATACCTCCCGTGATGTCCGTGCCACACCAACACCTCTCCGGAGTATCAGACCCGTGTCATCTGTCGGTAAGAGAGTTCTGGCTGTTGGGGGTGTGTGGAAGGGTGCAAGAGGGAGCAAGGCTCTAGAGGTTGGGCGTAGGCATAAGACTGAGTCCCACGGGCAGTCTGGTCCCGGAGAGGTCATCCCACCAAGGAGACCTGGGATGCTCCAGTGCTGGAGGTGCCGTAAATAGGGACACATTGCTGCCCATTGCCCTCTTACCTCAGAGCCCATGGAGTGTGAGGCTAGCCGGAGACAGTCGCTGTATGCAGTGCCAGTTTGTGCTGCCTCCCCAGGACTAGAGACTGAGCCACAGATATGTACCATGGTGGTAAATGACTGCTCAGTCAGGGCTCTTTTGGACTCCGGTAGTCTAGTCACCTTATTGCATGTCCAGCTTCGTGGCTGGAAACTATGTGCGGATAAAAGCAAAAATGTGCTGTATATTCACGGGGATGCCAAGTCTTACCCGGTGGCTCGGGTTAAGTTAGTGACTCCGGCTGGAACTGTGACATATGGTGCATGATGTGATATTTGGCCGGGGCTTCCCATTGTTTTGGAAGTTATGGGAGAAGAAAACCTCTTCTGCAACCAGTGAAGAAACTCCTGGAGAATCTGTGCCTTCCCCTTTAAATGATCATTTCAGTGAACTGCTCATTTAAATCAATGGTTCAAATGAAATGCATAGTGAAAATGTAGGGTCATGTGATTAGTGTACCCCAGTAATTGATGCTCAATGCCACATGACAAGTTACTGAGACACTGAAGTTTTTTGTGGCGGTATACCCACCACTGGTGTCGGCCTTTGTTTTAATAAATTGTTTGAGATGAAGAAATCATCATTGCTGCTTCTACTTAAATGTCCTACTTTCATGATATAATATAACTGTAAGGTGAACTTTATACGTTTTCCATAAATTTTACCCGAAAACCAAATATCCCTAACTTTTTGTGAGTAGTGTATATACAACTAGGATTATCATCTTGTATCAGTCCAGCTTCTGAAGATGGGACCAATCCCTGAAACGCATTATATGGACTTTTTGCAACAACGCACCAAGTTGTTACACTTTATAGCCGTTTTATCTTTTATTTAGTTATTTTAATACGTTTGTTTTGTTAATAAATTTATTTTTATTTTTTTGAGGAAGGGCAGGATCCTGGTTATTTTTCTTATACATAAGCTTGTATCATCTCCAGCTCTAGATTGTGGCACAAACCATTGGGACATGGCCAATAAAGCCCAGCCAGGAAGCGTCTCCCTATATGCTGATCTAGCATACATGTGCTTCTAATTGTGACTATTCACAACTTCCTAAGGTGAGCATAATTGCATTACACCACTGCACCATATGTGTTGGGTTTCACCCTATGTTTTGCGCTATGTTTGATTTTCCTCTATTTTCAAGTCTATGAACATTTTTTGGTCCCCCTAATGATAAAGAGCACTGCAAACAATACTCCCCGAAGTCAGTCAGCTTAGCAAGGCAATTATATTTTGAGATGTACTGCCCCCCCCCCCCCCACCTTTGGAAGGAGATCTAGCATGCATGTCTCATTAGATGTAAGCCTGGATGGGATATTCTAGTTTTCTTGTTGTTGGAGAATTGGATTGCATGCCCCACTTTCAGTTGAATATTCTGTGTGGAGGTCTCTCTCAATTTCTAGACATGTTTATTCAGTGATGCTTTGAATACCAGAAGGTGTTATATATCATATTTGATTAGGCCAAAGTCAATTTGAGCCCTAAATTAACTTTTCAAAAAGTTTGACAAACAAGACCTGAAACAAATTTAAAGATTTTTGCTCCTGTCTGATTAAAATCCAAACTTTTTGGAAAACTCCGGATGAATCCCAAATTGATAGAATTGATTTGCTTATGTCTAGTATGTATATTAGGATAGCTGCCTTACATCTGGTGGCATTAGAGGCAGAGCTTGTAAAGAGCTCATTTGCATCCCTTCCCTCCTAGTATGTATATTTATACTACTGATGAGCAAAGCGATTCACCACATTTTTTTTGCGCTGTTAAAATATGTTCTTTCTGATGAAGCCAGATTAAGATGGCAGCCGTTTTTTCGCGAGAACATCTTAATCTCACAAATATACAGTACAGAGCAAAAGTTTGGACACACCTTCTCATTCAAAGAGTTTTCTTTATTTTCATGACTAGTGATACTTCGATGGTACATCTCCAGACCACAGTTTGATCCACAACGCTCTTCTGGCTGCTGTTGACAAAACCATGGATATGGAGGAGAACTTCAGCGCATCCATTTGAGAATTGCACAGAAAATCTGCTGCAGATTTCATGATAGGAAGATCCTCCAACATTTCTTCCCTAGGAACCCTTTCTTGTAGGTCATTTGTCAGTTGACTAAGGCTACTTTTACATTGCCGTTTTGCCTTTCCATTTGTGAGATCTGTTCAAGGCTCTCACAAGCAGTCCAAAACGGATCAGGATCCTCTCAGAATGCATCAGTTTGCCTCCGTTCCGTCTCCATTCCGCTTTGGAAGTGAACATCAAAATGCTGCTTGCAGCGTTTTGGTGTCTGTCTGACGAAACTGAGCCAAACGGATCCGTTCTGACACAAAATTTAAGTCAATGGGGATGGTTCAGTTTTCTATGACACAATCTGGCACAATAGAAAACGTATATAGTAGAAAAGATTGTAGCCAGCTCACCTTCCGATCCTGTGTGACGGTGCACGGGGCGGACTCAAGCCAGTCCGAAGGTAAATACACAAAGTAGAAAAAGGCTCCGGCACCAGAAGGACGTAGTGAAAAATCCCGGTCTTTATTTTTGTCACCACAATACAGGTACAACCAGCAACAGTGACACTGAGACCCGCTTATCCCCACGATCAATCAACAATAGAAAACGGATCCGTCCTCGATTGACTTTCAATGGTGTTCAAGAGGAATCCGTCTTGGCTATGTTACAGATAATACAAACTGATCCGTTATGAACGGATGCAGACGGTTGTATTATTGGATCCGTCTGTGCAGATCCATGATGGATCCGCACCAAACGCGAGTGTGAAAGTAGCCGAAGCCAGATCCTTAGAGCTCTTGCTACTGGAGCTGAAGACAAGGCAATGTGTGCAGATGAGGTTGCGGCCACGTAATCTCTCTTTATAAAGGAGTTCGCCTTTCTGTCCAAAGACTCTTTAAGCAGAGAGGAATCCTGAGAAGGGAACACAGATCTTTTCGAGAGCCTGGCGACTGCCAAATCTACCATAGGCGGCACTTCCCAACTTGAAAAAATTGGGTCAAGTCTGTAAACTGCATTAAACCTTGATCTGTTCTTCTATCTGGTTTTGGCCACTCACTCTCTAGTCACTCTGAGCACAGGATGAGAAGGGAAGTATTTGCCCTTAGTTGCAGGGAAATAAAAGAGTTGATCTTTTTTAGATTTATTTTCTGTGTTCTTTTCCAATTCCACATTCAGTTTAACCTCTTTCATGACAGAGGAGACTCTATCACGATGGAACAGGTAGAGATCCTCAGAGGAAATGATAGATGAATCGTCTGAAGATATCCCTTCCTCCGCGCTGTCAGAATCGGAGGCAGTCTGTACCAATTGTGGTGTCGTTTCTCTGTACATTCTTTTAGCTTTTTTAGCCGCATGAACTGGAAGCAGATTCTGCAATGTCTCCTGAGACTTGAACCAGTCCATAAATGAAGAGGCCTGGGTTTGAAAAGCTGTTGGCAGTTCAGACATATGCTCCCTTCGATATCATCAGGTAGGGGCCGCTGGCAGTGTGAACACACTCTGTGTCTAGATTTGCGTTTCCTGTTATGGGAATTTCATAACCTTCTAACCCCTTGAATGGGGTTAGCCAGATGTCACCCTGCACCAATAGCTCTTGCACTAGAGCAGGCATGCTCAACCTGCGGCCCAACTATTGCAAAACTACAACTCCTATCATTCCCGGACAGCCTACAGCAGGGCATGGTGGGAATTGTAGTTTTGCAACAGCTCGAGGGCCGCTGGTGTGCAACCCTTTATAGGCACCAAAAGGTGATGCGCCAAAGTGATTGATTGTTTTCATATTTAATTAATATTGCTGATTAACATGTCTTCTGCTTTGGGTTGGGGGGGGGGGGGTTGGTCAATCGAGTTAACCCATTGTGTGCTGCCGTATGAAGTCCAAGAAGATCCAATAACCACAAGTGAACCTTTAAGATTAGCAGATCGTTTGAAAGGTAGGTGCAATCATAGGGTCCCAGTGGTTGAATTCCCTACAAAGGCCTCCAGGTCTGCCATGTATGGAAACCTATCAGGCCCTGTCAGAGGCGGGGTCTGAGAGGCAAAACTGACAGGTACAATACACCGCAATATGTAAGTATTGCAGTGTATTGTACTAGTGATCAGACCATCATATGTTCAAGTCCCCTTGTGGGACATAAAAAAAACAACCTCCCAGATGGTGAACACTGAGAAACAATGTAGAAAAACAATGAATGTCACATTCTGGGGTTATGAGAACCTCTGAACGTATCAAACACTCAGACAAGGCGTCAGGACATAGAATGGGCACAAAACTAATGGTTTATTCAACGATGGTTACAAGATCAGAACAGTGCAAACTAAGAGGGAGATTTATCAAACTGGTGTAAAGTAGAACTGGCCTAGTTGCCCATAGCAACCAATCAGAATCCACCTTTCATTTTTCACAGCTCCTTTGGAAGATCTGATTGGTTGCTATGAGCAACTAGGCCAGTTCTACTTTATACCAGTTTGATAAATGACCCCAATAGTGTTTACCATTTTCTATAACCATTGTGGGGTTTCGCTCTGGTAGACAGGATTAGCGGACGCAGTATAGCGGCAACAACAAGTTCTTTGGATCGAAGTTCTGTGTTTTATTCACACTTTAGGCAAGTGACAAAACAAGCAGTCATATTCAAGCAAAAAGTCACCTAGCGGTGTTGATGGTAATTCACACCATGCGGAAATTCTGGCTCAAAGAGTCCTTGCTTATAGCAGCACCAACCTGTTTTCATGCCAAACAGGTAGCAAGCCTTCATCCAGACACAAGGATTCCAGATCCCAACACAGAGACCTGGCTTCTGAGCCCAGCTGCCTAGTTAAGGACAGCCAGGTGCTGCCAAAACCTGGACCGGCACTTAAAATCCGGTATTTGGCTTCACCTGGCTGTAAATCAGCCCAGCAGCACATGCTGGGGGAAAATACCTGTTTTCCCAGACCAAACCTCTCACTGCGTCACACCATTTAGCTGTATAACTGTGTCGCTCCTGCACAATTGTATATTTTATTATTTGCTATAGTTTTATAATTCCCAACACGCAGGGTTCGATGTTATATCGATAAAATCTGTTAAAATGTTTGAAAATTAACTGAAATTCTGTGTTAAAAATAAAAAAATGCATGAAGTGTATTCGTTATTCAACACGCACAGACCAAATGAGAGGGCGACCTACTGACCAGTACTTACCTGAGACAAACAAGATACTAATAATTCATCCACATGTCTCCATTCATGTTCTGCAGGTAATGAAGGAGGCAGGATACATATGAAACACATATATGAGCATCACTTGGTCACTGAATTCATGTTCCCATTATTCAGGGGTTAATTAACAGATGTGACATCACCAGCGATTCCCACCACCGATATATCCCTCAGCTCCAGTATCGAGATAGGTTTACCATTAAACCGCAGGAATGTACATATGGGGTTAATTATCACCGATCACCCAGTCAGATAAATCAGTGATATAGTCATCATGCCACGAATAGAAATCCAGCGCTGTTGAACAGATTCGCCCTTATGCACAAAGGCACAAGGCCGGCTAGATGTACGGGCCGGCACATGCGCAGTAAACGCTTTTGTGCCTCTGCCCATAATGGGGAATGAAGTGCGCAGGCGCTGGAGTTCTCACTAAGAGGAGGACGTAATCAGAAGAACCTGGGGCGGGCCAGAGGGGAAAATGTGGAGGGGTTTCGTATGAAAAGCGACGAGGGGCCCGGGCACCTTCAGAAGCGAATTAACGTATTGAATAAAAGTGTTTTCCTCAGAAAATCGGTGATGGACAGCAATACGGAAGGCAGCATTCTAACATGGAGAATGTAATGGAGATCCTGATGTTAGTGTTCTATAATGGTGATTTTAGGTGAAAGACTCCATTTAAAAAACACCTCTTTTCAGACAAGCTTATCGAGCTCCCTTACAGACTGTTCCCCGGGTCACCTCACCAAACCCCCCAGGCCTGAACTCAATCTTCTAACAGTCCCACACCTGAAGTAGACCGGCCGTCATCACTACTTTCTGTACAGAGATGGCCGGGCCGCTTCATATAACAATCAACTACCTCTTATGTCACCCCCACTTCTACATAGATTGTAAGCTCTTGAGAGCAGGGCCCTGACTCCTAGTGTTTCAGATAGACAATTACATTGACCAGAGAGAACAAGACAAGAGCCCTGACTACCGACCAGGACCTGCCCAGTATCTGCTGCACTGCCAGAGCTGAAGGACCTGGGGTGACGTCACCGTCATGTGATCAGTGCAGGGGGCGGAACTCGGTTGCCTGCATTGGGCAAATGACTATGATGTCACCCCAGGTCCTTCATCATCACCTCCTCTCACCACTGCGGACCCCGCCCCCTGCACTGATCACATGACAGTGATGTCACCGCAGGTCCTTCAGCTCTGGCAGTGCAGCAGATACTGGGCAGTTCCTGGTCGGTAGTCAGGGCTCTTGTTCTCTCTGGTATCAGCCATTCCTCCAGCCTGCAGGTAAGATGAGCTGTGAGGAGACAGTGTGGTGGAGAGCTCAGACATGTCACCTCTGGAGATTCTCCTCCATTACACACAAGGAATCCTTCTCCGCTCCTCAGCTTAGTATGATGGGGGGAGGAGTAGTGGGGATAGTGGGGGTTGTCATCCTTCACTGGACTCTGTCCTGGTGAGGGGCCCCTGCCTCCAGGATGAGAATGAATGGAGTGGGGGCCCGGCCTGAGCTCAGCTCTCTCCAGTCTCTTCTCTAGGAGTTGTGGACACAGCTGAGCACAGCCCAGAGGTGGGACCTGCATCTATCAGACATTTATCTCCTGTGGAGCCACCAGAAATCTCCATGTTGGGGCCCCTGGAATCCATGTGGTGGGGGCTCTGAGAAGCGGGGCCCCTTTAGGCTCAGGAAGTGCGGTTCTGGAGGTGACATCTGGTCTTGTCCCCTGGATAATTTCCTCTCCTCTTCTCATAAAGGCGCCTGCAGTACTAGAAGCCTCCAGCTCCTCCAGTTCTCTCCTCTTCTCCTGAATGACCACCAAGGATGGACAGGAAGGAGATCAGCAGAAGAATATTAGACCTCACCTTGGAGATCATCTCCCTGCTGAGCGGAGAGGTAAACTTTTCTAGATTTCTCTCCTCTTTATTGTATTCTGTAACAAGTCAGACATCGGGAAGGAGAATCCATCATAGGAAGTGATAGGAAGAGTCCAGGGTCCTGAAGAACGGCCTCCAGACCTTCCAAGTCACGGAGACCCTGAAGATCAGCCCCCAGTATGGTGAGTGATGTATCATGTGACCAGTGACCAATAGTCATGTTGTAGGAGCCATGAGAAGGTAAGTAGGCACGTTGTACCCAGGAGGAAAGGGCCGGAGGAGAGCACATGGCCCCTGAAGGGTTTATTCCCTAAGTGTCTCTCTCCATCCACAGGAGTACACAATAGTGAAGAAGACATCGGGGGACTGTGTGACTCCCATCATTCATCTCCAGGAGTCAGGAGGGCGGAGCAGGACCCCTCCCCCCATCACAGAGCCTCCCCCTCACCCCCTGATACATGAGCAGAAGATCCTAGAACTCACCCACAAGATGATGGAGCTGCTGACTGGAGAGGTGACACTGCTGGGAATGCTGGGAAATTCTCCAGTAACGGCACTGGAGGGGTCTGGGTGATGACGGTGTCATTGTGTTGTCAGGTTCCTATAAGGTGTCAGGATGTCACTGTCTATTTCTCCATGGAGGAGTGGGAGTATATAGAAGGACACAAGGATCTGTACAAGGAGACCATGATGGAGGAGCACCAGCCTCTTATATCACAAGGTAAGAGCCGTCATGTGCAGTGTATACACGTGTGTGCAGTGACATGTGATGGAGGAGCACCAGCCTCTTATATCACAAGGTAAGACCCGTCATGTGCAGTGTATACACGTGTGTGCAGTGACATGTAATGGAGGACACCAGCCTCTTATATCACAAGGTAAGACCCGTCATGTGCAGTGTGTGCAGTGACATGTAATGGAGGAGCACCAGCCTCTAATATCACAAGGTAAGAGCCGTCATGTGCAGTGTATACACGTGTGTGCAGTGACATGTAATGGAGGACACCAGCCTCTTATATCACAAGGTAAGAGCCGTCATGTGCAGTGTATACACGTGTGTGCAGTGACATGTAATGGAGGAGCCCCAGCCTCTTATATCACAAGGTAAGACCCGTCATGTGCAGTGTATACACGTGTGTGCAGTGACATGTAATGGAGGAGCACCAGCCTCTTATATCACAAGGTAAGAGCCGTCATGTGCAGTGTATACACGTGTGTGCAGTGACATGTAATGGAGGAGCACCAGCCTCTTATATCACAAGGTAAGAGCCGTCATCTGCAGTGTATACACGTGTGTGCAGTGACATGTAATGGAGGAGCTCTAGCCTCTTATATCACAAGGTAAGAGCCGTCATGTGCAGTGTATACACGTGTGTGCAGTGACATGTAATGGAGGAGCACCAGCCTCTTATATCACAAGGTAAGAGCCGTCATGTGCAGTGTATACACGTGTGTGCAGTGACATGTAATGGAGGAGCACCAGCCTCTTATATCACAAGGTAAGACCCGTCATGTGCAGTGTATACACGTGTGTGCAGTGACATGTAATGGAGGAGCACCAGCCTCTTATATCACAAGGTAAGAGCCATCATCTGCAGTGTATACACGTGTGTGCAGTGACATGTGGATCTGGGGTAATGTCACTTCCATATGGAGACAGTAGATAACAGGAAAGTTCTGCGGGGGCGGGGCTTAACTTGGAAACAGCATAGCTTGCTGTTCTTCACTGTATCTGTAGCTCCAATGCACTGCAATGTGAGCAATTGATACAGTGGAGCGCTGACCACCTTTGCTTAGCACTTGCAGGATGCGACATTTTGACACAAACACATCTTGCTCTGCTGTTGTAGAATACTAGGCGGCCAATTAAATCCAATTTCACTCTAATCCCAAGATATATTAAATTCACAGCACATCAACAATGTTGAACCCGTATTGCCTCAGTTTCAACTTCTTTTGGGGCGTATTCTCCATTTAGAGGTTTTTATGTTGTATCTGCCATAAGTGTACATTTTATAAAAATGTATCAATAAAACTGCAGCAGGATCAACACAAGACGGGCATTACAGTCCTTCTAATGAAGCTGTCTCTCAGTGATCTTCAAGGTTCCTGTTCCTGTCCAGCAAGGCGGCAGTTCCTCTCATGTTTTTGTCAGAGAAAACCAATGTTGTCAGATATATATACGTAAATGTAGAGCTTTATCCTTTGTGGTTTCTTGTGCCTAGTGGAGAGGAGACTGGGAGTGGTTGTTTTTTCTGATCTATAGACAGATCTACAGGAGGCCATGTATTCAGTCACTGTGTGCTTGTGTCTCCACAGATGGATCCAGGAGGAGAAATCCACCAGAGAGATGTCCCCGTCCTCTGTATTCCCAGGACTGTCCAGACGAGAAGGTCCCGGAGAATCCTCAGGTAGATGGAGCTGAGCCCTATACACATCTATATAGGGGGGTCCTGCAGTCATAGAGGGGTCATAGATTGTGGGGGTCTCTCATGTGGATCTGTTACATTTCCCACCTGTCTGCTGTATTGTACTGAATTGTTACAGATGACAAATCAGGGGGAAGATCTGACTGATATTAAAGTGGAGGATGAAGAAGAGAGGATGATGGGCGATCACCCGTGTAAGAGTGAGGTGGAGGAGGACATTCCAGGAGATGTCACCACAGGTATGGAATCATGAATGGAGAAAGTGGCTTCAGATTCTGTCCTTGATGCCTTCAGGGCAGGAGGAGAATCTGATCACCGGCTGCTGTTCTTTGATTGGAGATGTCCCCATCACATCATGAAGTGTTCTCCTTATCCAGATGATATCTGCCGACCATATGACTTCCCCTCTTTGTTGCCCCATCCCTTAGACAGAATGTCACACTTATTTCTTTAAACTCCCTTTATGACAGAACGCCAAAGAGAACAGCAAAAAACAAAACAAAATGAGACGATATCTGGGCTTTTTATGTTATTAAAAAAAAAAAAAAGCTAAACAATAAATTATATGTAAATGGTTCCAGTGAAAGAAAGAAAAAAAATTGGTCATTAAATGACAACCAGCCTAGTAATTAAGTGGTTAAAGCTGTTTGGTTGTTGTGTTTTTTCCTTCCTTCCGGTGCACTCCTGTCCTCAGCTCCGTGATTATCAGGAAGCTCCTATGTCACATGTGATTATTGTTAACATTGTTATTTCCCCTGATAACTAAACCTAGAAGTGAAGGAGCTCAGAGAAGTGTCTGGTCTATAGACAGATCTACAGGAGGCCATGTATTCAGTCACTGTGTGCTTGTGTCTCCACAGATGGATCCAGGAGGACAAATCCACCAGAGAGATGTCCCCGTCCTCTGTATTCCCAGGACTGTCCAGAGGAGAAGGTCCCAGAGAATCCTCAGGTAGATGGAGCTGAGTCCTATACACATCTATATAGGGGGGTCCTGCAGTCATAGAGGGGTTATAGATTGTGGGGGTCTCTTATGTGGATCTGTTAGATTTCCCACCTGTCCGCTGTATTGTACTGAATTGTTACAGATGACAAATCAGGGGGAAGATCTGACTGATATTAAAGTGGAGGATGAAGAAGAAAGGATGATGGGCGATCCCCCGTGTAAGAGTGAGGTGGAGGAGAACATTCCAGGAGATGTCACCACAGGTATGGAATCATGAATGGAGAAAGTGACTTCAGATTCTGTCCTTGGTGCCTTCAGGGCAGGAGGAGAATCTGATGATTTGTAGATGTCCCCATCACATCATGAAGTGTTCTCCTTATCCAGCTGACGGCGATCTCTAATCAGATTCTTCTCTGATCCCGGCTGTTCCTGCAGGACATGACGGTCAGTCACATCCACACACCCACTGGGGGTTATGGGGGCACAGCTTTTGTGTCTGTGCTTTCATGATAGATACATGTACGGCATTGTGCAGCAATTACATGCTGCCAGTGACCTACATGTACCTCCTTGTGCAGGAAAGGGTTAACCATGATGTTGGGATAGTAAAGAAATATTAAACAGTAAGTTATAGATTTTGATGATTTTCTTTATGAAGATTAAAGTATTTTTGCAGTAAAAAAGGAAATAACTGCTGTAAAACTGTCCTCCTAAGACACGTGACTAAGTGCTCTCCTCTTTCACTTTGGGCTGCGACTCTTCTTTCTTAGCAGCGGTCATGTGACATGAATCCCCCATAGATTAACATTATATTACTAGATGATAAACGGCAAAAAAAAAAAAAAAACTGCAAAGAACAGTGGGGGAATTAGTGGGGTTTTTGTGTTTCTTAAAAAAAAACTAATGAAACCTAAGAATAAATGACGTACATTAATAAAGTACAACTCGACACACAAAACACAAGCCCTCGACTACATTGACAGGAAAATCTAAAAGTTGTGGGTCATGTGATGTGACGAAAAGAAGTTCTTGGTAATTAAATGACAACCAGGCTTCAGCAGCCCTGTCAATAAAGGGTTAAAGGGGTTATCCAATATCATAAGCTGTCCCAACATGTGCCGCGCCCCTCACAGGGAATATACTTACTCCCTTACTGTTTCTCCCCGTGCACCAATGAAAACATCCGGTGTCAGGGGGGCGCAGCCAATGGCAGGCAGGGACGAGCCTCCCTAGCGTCACCCGCGATGCTAGGGAGGCTCTCCCCCCGTCTGCCATTGGCTGCTCCCCCCCGACACCGGATGTTTTCATCGGCACACGGGGAGAAACAGCAGCGGCGGTGCGGGGACCAGGAGCGGCGCAGCAAGCGGAGTAAGTATATTCCTTGTGAGGGGCCCGGGCGTATGGGGGGCAGTTTATAGTACTGGATAATTCCTTTAAAGGGGTATTCCCATCTTGCTATTTCATCCTCACCTGCTGCCAGCTCTGCTGTTCACTTCCTGGTTTCCTGCTGCAAAGGCTGGGCGGGCTTAGGAAGTTTGAGTGAAGGCTGGCCACGCCTCCTTATGACATCACACTGAGAACTCAGTCCTTGCGTGCTAGTTCATGTGAAGAGTATGAGTCATCAGTCTGGCAGCCTGCAGTGTCTGTGAGGCCCCTCCCCCCGGCTTGGGAATCATCAGAGAGCTGTGATAAGTGAGCTCAGTGTACAGGAACGTGTGGCTGTCCTGCATTCTAATACAGTTTCACACACAAAACCCATTCTAAGCAGCAAAACAATAATTCACTACTTTACATCAGCCCAAAAGCATGTTAGCTAGTAGCCAAATGATCTGTGCTTTTGCCTCGCTTAAAATATTACCATCCCCCACTGACCAGCACTGATGCAGATTTGTTTCCATTACAGGTCTACTACAGTTGTGTATAAACCTAAGGGCACTTTCACACTAGCGTTATTCTTTTCCGGCACGGAGTTCTGTCCTAGGGGCTCAATACCGGAAAATAACTGATCAGTTTTATCCCTATGCATTCTGAATGGAGAGCGATCCGTTCAGGATGCATCAGGATGGCTTCAGTTGAGTCTTTTTGACTGTTCAGGACGGAGATAATACCGCAGCATGCTACGGTTTTATCTCCGGCCCAAAAAAAACTGAAGACTTGCCTGAATACCGGAATGCCGGACCGAAGACCGAAAAAAATAAATGCCAGATCCGTTTTGCTGGATGACACCGGAAAGACGGATCTGGCATTTCAATGCATTTTTCTGACTGATCAGGATCCTCTGCTACATCTGTCTTCGCCAGTACCCTCTAGCACTGTGTCAGAACCGCTTCCTATACAGCTCTGCTACATCCGTCTCCGCCAGTACCCTCTAGCACTCTGGCAGAACCGCTTCAGATACAGCTCTGCTACATATATATACAGTACAGACCAAAAGTTTGGACACACCTTCTCATTCAAAGAGTTTTCTTTATTTTCATGACTATGAAAATTGTAGATTCACACTGAAGGCATCAAAAATATGAATTAACACATGTGGAATTATATACATAACAAAAAAGTGTAAAACAATTGAAAATATGTCATATTCTAGGTTCTTCAAAGTAGCCACCTTTTGCTTTGATTACTGCTTTGCACACTCTTGGCATTCTCTTGATGAGCTTCAAGAGGTAGTCACCTGAAACGGTTTTCAATTCACAGGTGTGCCCTGTCAGGTTTATTAAGTGGGATTTCTTGCCTTATAAATGGGGTTGGGACCATCAGTTGCGTTGTAGAGAAGTCAGGTGGATACACAGCTGATAGTCCTACTGAATAGACTGTTAGAATTTGTATTATGGCAAGAAAAAAGCAGCTAAGTAAAGAAAAACGAGTGGCCATCATTACTTTAAGAAATGAAGGTCAGTCAGTATGAAAAATTGGGAAAACTTTGAAAGTGTCCCCAAGTGCAGTCACAAAAACCATTAAGCACTACAAAGAAACTGGCTCACATGCGGACCGCCCCAAGAAAGGAAGACCAAGAGTCACCTCTGCTGCGGAGGATAAGTTCATCCGAGTCACCAGCCTCAGAAATCGCAGGTTAACAGCAGCTCAGATTAGAGACCAGGTCAATGCCACACAGAGTTCTCGCAGCAGACACATCTCTAGAACAATTGTTAAGAGGAGACTGTGTGAATCAGGCCTTCATGGTAGAATATCTGCTAGGAAACCACTGCTAAGGACAGTCAACAAGCAGAAGAGACTTGCTTGGGCTAAAGAACACAAGGAATAGACATTAGACCAGTGGAAATCTGTGCTTTGGTCTGATGAGTCAAAATTTGAGATCTTTGGTTCCAACCACCGTGTCTTTGTGCAACCCAGAAAAGGTGAACAGATGGATTCTACATGCCTGGTTCCCACTGTGAAGCATGGAGAAGGAGGTGTGATGGTGTGGGGGTGCTTTGCTGGTGACACTGTTGGGGATTTATTCAAAATTGAAGGCATACTGAACCAGCATGGCTACCACAGCATCTTGCAGCGGCATGCTATTCCATCCGGTTTGCGTTTAGTTGGACCATGATTTATTTTTCAACAGGACAATGACCCCAAACAAACCTACAGGCTGTGTAAGGGCTATTTGACCATGAAGGAGAGTGATGGGGTGCTGCGCCAGATGACCTGGCCTCCACAGTCACCGGACCTCGACCCAATCAAGATGGTTTGGGGTGAGCTGGACCGCAGAATGAAGGCAAAAGGGCCAACAAGTGCTAAGCATCTCTGGGAACTCCTTCAAGACTGTTGGAAGACCATTTCAGGTGACTACCTCTTGAAGCTCATCAAGAGAATGCCAAGAGTGTGCAAAGCAGTAATCAAAGCAAAAGGAGGCTACTTTGAAGAACCTAGAATATGACATATTTTCAGTTGTTTTACACTTTTTTGTTATGTATATAATTCCACATGTGTTAATTCATAGTTTTGATGCCTTCAGTATGAATCTACAATTTTCATAGTCATGAAAATAAAGAAAACTCTTTGAATGAGAAGCTGTGTCCAAACTTTTGGTCTGTACTATATATACTGTAGATATATATATATATATATATATATATATGTAAAAGAAGTAGGACTGCACTCCGGAATAGTGGTAAAAAACAAATAGTGGTTTATTCACCCATGATATGGCAAGTCTTGCGACGTTTCGGCTCACAAGAGCCTTCCTCAAGCATGGAAACAGTGAAAGTGAAGACATATAAAGGCATTTCAAAAGTGTCCAACCCATCAGGGTGTGGTTACAATCAATTTAAATTACATACATCTGATACATGTGAGTAAATAAAGTGCATGTGCATAAAGTGACAGGTGCCGTACGATCTACAACTTCGGGATACTATCCCCTTTGTGTAGAATAAAATATGTACAAAAGTGTTGATTGAATTCACAATTACATAAGTGACAATATAATGAATACGGATCATAGAAATTCGACCTTAGGCAGCCATGGGGCCTGCATATACCATCGCATTCATTGAGCGTCTCCATCTCTTCATTGCGCATGACCAGACTGCCATCATCATATGAGTCATAGTGCAGAGGTCGTGCGCATGCGTTCTGTGAGATCAACTTAGAACCGCCATTTTTCTTGAGGGAAACATGCCCTATCGTTCCGTTCGTATTCAATACCTAAGTGCTGACTAGATGGAGTAATTACTGAGAGAGATATATGACCGCTGTAGGGATCTCCTACATGCCCCAGAATCTGGACCGGGATCCCAACCTTTCGGGCGGGACACCAGACCAAAGGGCCGCGAGTGTCAGAGGGGGACACCTCCATGATCCCCGCCGACAGTCAAAGCCCAATTGCTGGCAATAATGCAGTCGTGGAGGGGTAATCCCTCTAACGTTACAGAGGCAGCATCATATTAAAGGACAGTTATATGTCTGGAGTGGCGCATAAAATAGAGAACGCTAATGTCCACATTGGGCCGCATCGCTTCCGAAAGCTCAAGGTTCAAAGATCCGCATCCAATGTAGTGGAGATTAAAATTTCTAAAAGGCAAAGAGAGATAAATGTTTTAGTTTCTAGATATATATTATTATGTTACAATTACACATTGGTCTTTCACAGTTCTCCTACACTATTATACAAGTGTGAGAAAAGTCCACCACACACATGCAGAGGAAACGAGAGCGAGCCGCAAATCCAGTGGCTCTCACCTGAACTCCACATTAAGGACCTCTAGGGTGCAAGCTCTCCAGATCATATATCCAACGTAACTCTCTCTTCTTCAAAATTGTTAGGCGATCGCCGCCTCTTCTAGGGAGTGCAACTTGGTCAATAATCCAGCATCTTAGATCCCGCTCGGAATGCCCAAGGGATCCAAAATGTCTGGAAACTGGTAGATCAGTACGTTTTTTCCTTATTGAATTTCTATGAATATTCAACCTCAATTTCAATTCTGTGGACGTTTCTCCAACATATAATAGGTTGCAAGGACAAGCCAACACATAGATTACATATGATGAAGAGCAGTTCAGATGAAATTTAATGGGATACTCTTTGTTTGTGGATGGATGTATAAAGGAGCTAGATTTACAGATATGGCGACAATTGACGCAATTGAGACATGGATAACATCCAAGTCCCGGGTGCGTCAATGTTCGCTGTATACAGATTTTTTTGGGGCCTACATCCGCTTTGACCAGATGGTCTTTAATATTTTTATTTTTGCGATATGATAGAAGGGGAGGAAGTTTGAACTCTGGTACATCTTTGATGGACCTACTTAAGATACTCCAGTTATCCTTAAGGATACGTCCTATCTCCATACTACAGTCAGAGTATGTGGACATGAATGGTATCCTTTGGGTTTTTTCAGGGGTAGTTGGTATTGTTTCTGTATTGATGTGTAAGATTTTACTCTTTTGTTCATCTAACAGTCTACGGGGATAACCCCGTTCCCTAAATTCATGTCCACATACTCTGATTGTAGTGTGGTCACCAGCTCAGTATGGTCCGATACAATACGTTTCGTACGTAAGAATTGTGAATGAGGGAGATGTTTGACTAAGCTGCGGGGATGGTTACTTTCATAATGTAAAATCGTATTCCTGTCTGTTGACTTAACATACAGGCCTGTACTAATTGTACCATCAATCAGTTTGACATTAGTATCCAGAAATGACAATTGTGTTTTAGAATGGGATATAGTATATTGAAGATCAGCGTCAATACCATTGAGGTATGTATGAAACTCACTCAATTGTAATTCCGTACCAGACCACAGGAGGAAGACGTCATCTATGTACCGCCACCACCTAATAACATGCTGAAAGTGGTGGGATACATAGATAAAGTCCTCCTCCATGTGGCGCATATAGATATTTGCGTACGTTGGGGCCACATTGGACCCCATCGCAACGCCACGTTTTTGATTAAAGAAAGTGTCTTGGAACAGAAAGTAATTATTCTCAAGGATCAATCTCAGCAAAGTACTTTGACTGTCGGCGGGGATCATGGAAGTGTCCCCCTCTGACACTCGCAGCCGTTTGGTCTGGTGTCCTTCCCGAAAGGTTGGGATCCCGGTCCAGATTCTGGGGCATGTAGGAGATCCCTACAGCGGTCATATATCTCTCTCAGTAATTACTCCGTCTAGTCAGCACTTAGGTATTGAATACGAACGGAACGATAGGGCATGTTTCCCTCAAGAAAAATGGCGGTTCTAAGTTGATCTCACAGAACGCATGCGCACGACCTCTGCACTATGACTCATATGATGATGGCAGTCTGGTCTTGCGCAATGAAGAGATGGAGACGCTCAATGAACGCAATGGTATATGCGGGCCCCATGGCTGCCTAAGGTCGAATTTCTATGATCCGTATTCATTATATTATCACTTATGTAATTGTGAATTCAATCGAAACAAAGTTTTGTACATATTTTATTCTACACAAAGGGGATAGTATCCTGAAGGTGTAGATCGTACGGCACCTGTCACTTTATGCACATGCACTTTATTTACTCACATGTATCAGATGTATGTAATTTCAATTGATTGTAACCACACCCTGATGGGTTGGACACTTTTGAAATGCCTTTATATGTCTTCACTTTCACTGTTTCCATGCTTGAGGAAGGCTCTTGTGAGCCGAAACGTTGCAAGACTTGCCATATCATGGGTGAAACAACCACTATTTCCTTTTTACCACTATTCCGGAGTGCAGTCCTACTTCTTTTACACATATATATATATATATATATATATATATATATATATATATACAGTCAGGTCCATAAATATGGGGACATTGACACAATTATAAAATTTGTGGCTCTATACACCACCACAATGGATTTGAAATGAAACAAACAAGATGTGCCTTAACTGCAGACTGTCAGCTGTAATTTGAGGATATTTACATCCAAATCAGGTGAACGGTGCAGGAATTACAGCAGTTTGCATATGTGCCTCCCACTTGTTAAGGGACCAAAAGTAATGGGACAATTGGCTTCTCAGCTGTTCCATGGCCAGGTGTGTGTTATTCCCTCATTATCCCGATTACAATGAGCAGATAAAAGGTCCAGAGTTAATTTCAAGTCTGCTATTTGCATTTGGAATCTGTTGCAGTAAACTCTCAAGATGAGATCCAAAGAGCTGTCCCTATCAGTAAAGAAAGCCATCATTAGGCTGAAAAAACAAAACAAACCCATCAGAGAGATAGCAAAAACATCAGGCGTGGCCAAAACAACTGTTTGGAACATTCCTAAAAAGAAGGAACGCACCGGTGAGCTCAGCAACACCAAAAGACCCAGAAGGCCCCGGAAAACAACTGTGGTGGATGATCGAATAATTCTTTCCCTGGTGAAGAAAACACCCTTCACAACAGTTGTCCAGATCAAGAACACTCTCCAGGAGGTAGGTGTATGTGTGTCAAAGTCAACAATGAAGAGAAGACTTCACCAGAGTGAATACAGAGGGTTCACCACAAGATGTAAACCATTGGTGGGCCTCAAAAACAGGAAGGCCAGATTAGAGTTTGCCAAACGACATCTAAAAAAGCCTTCACAGTTCTGGAACAACATCCTATGGACAGATGAGACCAAGATCAACTTGTACTAGAGTGATGGGAAGAGAGGAGTATGGAGAATGAAAGGAACTGCTCATGATCCTAAGCATACCACCTCATCAGTGAAGCATGGTGGTGGTAGTGTCATGGCGTGGGCATGTATGGCTGCCAATGGAACTGGTTCTCTTGTATTTATTGATGATGTGACTGCTGACAAAAGCAGCAGGATGAATTGTGAAGTGTTTCGGGCAATATTATCTGCTCATATTCAGCCAAATGCTTCAGAACTCATTGGACGGCGCTTCACAGTGCAGATGGACAATGACCCAAAGCATACTGCAAAAGCAACCAAAGAGTTTTTTAAGGGAAAGAAGTGGAATGTTCTGCAATGGCCAAGTCAATCACCGGCCCTGAATCCGATTGAGCATTTCACTTGCTGAAGGCAAAATGCCCCAAGAACAAGCAGGAACTGAAGACAGTTGCAGTAGAGGCCTGGCTGAGCATCACCAGGGATGAAACCCAGCGTCTGGTGATGTCTATGCGTTCCAGACTTCACGCTGTAATTGACTGCAAAGGATTTGCAACCAAGTATTAAAAAGTGAAAGTTTGATTTATGATTATTATTCTGTCCCATTACTTTTGGTCCCTTAACAAGTAGGAGGCACAGATGCAAACTGTTGTAATTCCTGCACCGTTCACCTGATTTGGATGTAAATCCCCTCAAATTAAAGCTGACAGTCTGCAGGTAAAGGACATCTTCACGTCATTTCAAATCCATTGTGGTGGTGTATAGAGCCAAAAATGTTAGAATTGTGTTGATGTCCCAAAATTTATGGACCTGACTGTATATAGTTCCATATACAGGCAGAAAAAAAAAATATGGAACGGACAAAAAATACTTTCTTGTGCATGAGCCCCAAGGGTAGGTTCACACTGAGGTTTTTTGAAGCAGGTTTTGAGGCAGATTTCCATTCAGATTTTTTTCAGCCAACGTCAGCAGTGAATCCAGAAGGAAGGCGACGTTGCGTCCTTGTTTTACATTTCCGATTCCTTTCGAACCCACTTCTGGTTTTGAATGAAAAACCTGCAGGAAAATTTGTCTCAAAACCTCCTCCATAAATCTCTGTGTGAACCTACCCTTATTCATGTCCTTTTACGCAAATAACTGAAAAATAACGGGGCATATCTGTCAATTTTCTGGACAAAATGCTGTATTTATGAAGCGCTGCTCTGTACCATGCGCCAGTGTTGATAAACCTGCGTTCACACTGCAGTCGGTGGACGCAGTTGGCGTATGTAGCCATAGTCCTGTGTTCACCTGATGGAGGCCAAACAAGCTTCCTCTTGGCTTCTATGGCAATTTACTACCTCATAAGAGCACGTCGGGCTGCCTATTCCTATACAGCAGGGCATAGCTTTTTTTTTTATTATTTAGTAGCCATAGTTTTTTTATTTTTTAACCGATTGTCTTAGGTAGGGGCTCATTTTTTGCGGGATGAGATGACGGTTTTATTGGTACTATTTTGGGGGGGGCATACGCCCTTTTGATCGATTTGGTGTTGCACTTTTTGTCATGGTAGGTAGCAAAAAATAACTTTTTTGGCACCTTTTTTTAAATTTTTTTATGGTGTTCACCTGAAGGGTTACGTCATGTGATATTTCTATAGAGCTGTTCGTTATGGGCGACGCAGCTATACCCAATATGTATACTTTTTCTTATTTATTTAAGTTTTACACAATAATAGCATTTTTTTAAACAAAAAAAATAATGTTTTAGTGTCCCCATAGTCTGTGAGCCATAGCTTTTTAATTGTATGGCCGATTATCTTATGTAGGGGCTCATTTTTTGCGGGATGAGGTGACGGTTATTTTAGGAGGCATATGCCCTTTTGATCACTTGGTGTTGCACTTTTTGTGATAGTAGGTGACAAAATTTTTTATTTTTTGGCACTTTTTATTTAATTTTTTACGGTGTTCACCTGAGAGGTTAGCTCATGTGATATTTTTATAGAGCTGGTCGTTACGGACGTGGCGATTCCAAACATGTTTAGGGTATTTTATTTTCTTAATTTTTACTAAATTATAAAAGTGCATATATGGGAAATTTTTTAAAACTTTTTTTTCCATTTTTTTTTTTACACTTTTTTGACCCATACCCACTTGGTTCTTGAAGATCCATTGGGTCTGATGCCTCTCTAATACACTGCAGTACATTGTATAGTGTACTGCAGTGTATTTTCTATTACACTTAGCCTGGTCAGGCTCCTGCCTTAGATATACCATGGCAAGCCGAATGCCTGTAAAGGCGTCCGGTTGCCATGGTGACCATCGGGGCTGACACAGCAGCGCAGCGCTCGATGGGGAAGGGAGCGCCCCCTTCCATACAGCGGTCCCTACGGACAGAGGGGTGGAAGGGGTTAACGGCCGACATCAGTGCAGGCATGGGGTTCCGCTCGGCCATCCTGAAATTGAAAGGGGGGGCTGGCACAGTTATACACAGCAGCGCAGCCCCGATCTCCTCACCATTCACTGAGGAGATCCGGGCTGCACTGCTGAACACTGAAAGCCCGGACAGCTCCTCTCCTCCTCCGCTGACAGGAAATCATTCTCCCCCCCCCCTACAGCCTTCTCCTTCTGTTCGGGCGGCCGCGCATGCCACCCACATTGACAACCTGATTTCCCTGGTCATCTGCATTGACCTCCGATTCAGGGAGCTAACCAAGGAGGTTGTACATGCTAGGAGAGCTCCCAGCCTGGCACCATCCTTTTAGAAACCCCTAACTCCTCCGGCTCCAGTACAGGAACCCATGCAGGTGGAGCATCCCAGGCTGTTATAAGAAGAGCATGGGCACAATCACACTAACGACTTGTGTGTCTACTGCAGAGCCAACAATCACTGTTGGGGTCATTTATCTAACTGGTGTAAAGTAGAACTGGCTTCGTTGCCCATAGCAACCAATCAGATTCCACCTTTAATTTTTGATAGCTCCTTTGGAAAATTAAGGGGGAATCTGATTAGTTGCTATGGGCAACGAAGCCAGTTCTACTTTACACCAGTTTAATAAATGACCCCATATGTCTGTACCTGCGCTCTCAAGGCAGGAAACTCCAGAGCCTAGGATCAGTAGGAGAGATGACTGTGGGGTAAAATACGTTCTTGACAAAAGTAATGTGCTGCATCAGGCCTTAGTGAACCAATACCCTATACCTACCCAGTGCCTACAGAAATTCTTGGTGGGGATGGCGCTTCCAGAATCCATCCAGTACATCATTGTGCCCATGGGTGCACTTCACTTGGATAAGATTTCATTCTATTTCCTACCTGTGTCTCCCAGTCCCTTTCTGCTGGGACTGACCTGGGTGTTAAGTTCTTAACTGGAACTCGGGCAGGTTTTTCGATGGGGTTCTGCCTGTTGTGTCCAATGATGCCTGTCTGAGCTCCACAGTCTGCAGGGCCAGCCTCCGCCTTTCTCCGCCTACTGTATATTGATGTTTTTTTACAAGAAGGATGCAAAGACCCTTTCTCCAAGTCGTCCTTATGATTTCCTCATTGACCTGATTTCCTCATTGGAGCCACTCCGCCACGTGGCTGTGTGCTGTTCCTGCCTGAGACCCAGGCCATGTCTGACTACAGGGGTTTGATCTGGGAATCCTCTTCCCCTTCAGGAGCAGCATTCTTCATCAAAAAGGACAGGTTCCTTCGACTGGGTATTGATTATTTTGGACTTGTGTCATTAAAGTGGTTCTCCGGGAATTAAGTGTCACGAGGGTGTCAAGAGCCACGTCTGACTCCGTTATACCCGGGGTCAGGAAGTCGCAGCGGGTGGCTGCGCGCTCTATGTCTAAAGATCATATTGTTTCTTAGTGATTGTTTTCTGTGTTTGCCTTGCAATCCTTTTTGTCTCACTCAGGGATCCGTAGCTTCTCCTCCTCAGCTGTTTCTTGTCTGCCACTCCCAACCTCCTTATATTCTCCTCTCACACTTCTCTAGTTGCCAGTTATAGAGCTTCCTGCCTGGACTTCTATACTGACCCACTGGAGCTGTGAATCCTGGTTGTTGTTCCAGAGTGCTACCCTCCGGATCCCTGTTGGGCTTTTTGTTGTCTCCTGTTGTCGCCCACCTGGGATTATATGTTGAGTCTGTATTGTCTGTCCTCCCCTTGGTGTTTTCCTTTAGAGCTAGTGGTGCGGACTAGTGTTCCCACCGCCCTGTTCACTATCTAGGGCTCATCTTAGGGAAAGCCAGGGTTTTAGGCACGTGATCGGCGTACGAGTGAGGAACCCGTCTAGGGACGTCAGGGCAGCCAGGTGCCAGCCGCAAGGTGAGTCAGGGGTCACCACCTTCCCTCTCACTTGGGCAGGGCCTTCCTCTTTCCCTCCCTCTGTGTCACGTATGTGATAGTCACGCCGATCGTGATATCATAACTGGCCCTTATTTTTTGGGAGAAAAAAAAAAAAAAAAAGAAATTCTTTTTTTTCTCTACTTAGACTCCAATATGGATCCTATTGCTGCTTTGGCAAAACAGCTTCAAGGCCTGTCTTTGGAGGTGGCAGGATTGAAGGCGTCTGTCCTCCAACAACAGCAGCAAATGCAGCAGACCGCAAGCCCAGCGGTTGCTATGGGTAACCAGGTTGTTACAGAACCCAAGGTTGTTCTTCCTGACAGATTTTCTGGGGGAAGGGACAAATTTGTGACGTTCCGTGAGGCCTGCAAATTATATTTTAAGCTGCGCCCTTACTCCTCAGGTAATGAAGAACAGCGGGTGGGGATTGTTATTTCCCTGCTTCAGGGGGACCCGCAATCCTGGGCGTTCTCGTTACCCCCTGGTTCCCAGGCTCTCCGGTCAGTGGAGGGATTTTTTGGGGCTTTGGGTCTCATATATGATGACCCTGACCGAGTCGCCCTGGCTGAGTCGAAGTTACGGAGACTCCTACAGGGAGATCGGCCAGCAGAGGAATATTGCTCAGAGTTCCGTAGGTGGGCTACGGATACTCAGTGGAACGACCCGGCTCTCAGGAGTCAGTTCTGCTCTGGGTTATCTGAAAGGGTTAAGGATGCGCTGGCGCTGTATGAGACCCCCCTTTCCCTTGATGCTGTTATGTCCCTCTCTATCAGAATAGATAGACGTCTTAGGGAGAGATCGAAAATTCCTGAGCAATTGGTAACCTCTCCCAGGCAACAGTTAGTCTGTACTGACTTAGTTGAGCCTATGCAGCTAGGAGGAACTTCTCGTCAGGTCCGTCCTCCTGAGGTTCGCCGTAGGTGGGGGGCTTGTTTTTTCTGTGGGGGGAGGGGTCATTTCATTAATGTCTGTCCCTCCTTTCTCAAAAACAAAAGACCGTCGGAAAACTACTAACCCCAGGCTGTGCGGAGGATGTCAGCCGGGGGGTATATGTTTCCTCCATACGAACATCTCAATTTGTGTTGCCAGCGGTTATTGTTTTTGGTGTTAAGACGGAGTCTATTTCTTTTTTTTCTAGACAGTGGAGCAGGGGTAAATTTGATAGATGCCCATTTTGCCCGCACTATGAGTTTGTCTCTCTGTACGCTGCAGAGACCTATTCCCATATTCGCTATTGATTCTGCTCCTCTGTCTCAGAGAAACCTCACTCACATTGTCCATAACTTACACCTTCGGGTAGGGGACCACCATAATGAGTGTCTTTCATGTTACGTTCTGGAGGGCCTTCCCTCTCCTGTGGTATTGGGTCTTCCCTGGTTGGTAGCGCACAATCCAGTGGTGGATTGGCAGGCCAGGGAGATATTGGAGTGGAGTGAGCATTGCAGAGAGAATTGCTTAAATAACAATTGCTTAATCGCCTCCATAGCTTCCCTACCTACATTTATTTCGGACTTTGAGGACGTTTTTTCTGAAAAGGGTTGTCAGAAGCTACCACCTCATCGTCATGATTGCCCGGTTAACCTGATTCCCGGTGCAAAATTACCCAAGTCCAGGTTGTATAATCTTTCGGGTCCCGAGAGACAAGCCATGAAAGATTATATCTCCGAGAGTCTGGCTAAGGGACACATCAGACCCTCTTCTTCACCCGTGGCTGCAGGGTTTTTCTTTGTTAAAAAGAAAGATGGGGGCCTGCGTCCTTGCCTAGATTTCCGTGAGCTAAACCGGATAACCATCCGAGACCCATACCCTCTTCCTCTCATTCCTGACCTTTTTAATCAGATTGCGGGTGCTAGGTGGTTCTCCAAACTTGATCTTAGGGGGCCTACAATCTGATTCGTATCAAGGAAGGGGATGAGTGGAAGACAGCTTTTAACACCCCTGAGGGGCATTATGAAAATTTAGTCATGCCTTTCGGTCTGACCAATGCCCCTGCTGTCTTCCAACATTTCGTTAATGATATTTTTAGTCATCTCATCGGCAGGTTTGTAGTCATTTACCTAGATGATATCTTAATTTATTCGGCTGATCTGAAAACACATGAAGTACATGTCAGGCAAGTACTGCAGGTCCTACGGACGAATAAATTATATGCGAAAATTGAAAAATGTGTCTTCGCTGTTCAGGAAATACAGTTCCTGGGATATCTATTATCTGCTTCAGGTTTCCGTATGGATCCTAGGAAGGTCCAGGCAATTTTAGATTGGGATCTTCCTGAGAACCTTAAAGCTCTACAACGGTTTTTGGGTTTCGCGAATTTCTATAGAAAGTTCATTAAAAATTATTCAGTGATCGTTAAACCCCTTACTGACATGACTAGGAAGGGGACTGATTTTTCTAAATGGTCTGACGCCGCTAAAATTGCATTTTCCTCTCTAAAAGAGAGATTTACCTCGGCACCTGTTCTAATTCAACCTGATGTCTCCCAGCCTTTTATTGTTGAAGTAGATGCGTCAGAGGTGGGAGTGGGGGCTGTATTGTCTCAGGGTCCGTCTCCTGGCAAATGGCGTCCTTGCGCTTTCTTTTCCAAAAAGTTATCTACTGCAGAAAAGAACTATGATATTGGAAATAGGGAACTGTTGGCGATTAAACTGGCGTTTGAAGAGTGGCGTCACTTCTTAGAGGGAGCAATCCACCCCGTCACGGTGATTACGGATCACAAAAACCTTCTGTACCTAGAATCGGCTAAGCGTCTCACCCCTAGACAAGCTAGGTGGTCGCTATTCTTTACCAGATTTAACTTTGTAATCGCCTATCGTCCTGGGGCAAAAAATACCAAGGCAGACGCATTATCTCGTAGTTTCCCTGGAGGGGGTAATGTTAGTGATCCGGTACCTATTTTACAAAGAGGAGTGGTTGTCTCTGCTGTACACTCTGTTCTAGAGGGAAAGGTGTTAGAGGCCCAGGGGGACGCCCCGGCCTCTTGCCCCTCAGAGAAATTGTTTGTACCGTTAAACCTGCGTCTTGAATTATTAAAGGAACATCATAATTCGGCACTTGCTGGGCACCCGGGTAGTAAAGCAACCTTGGAGCTATTGTCTCGTCGTTTTTGGTGGCCAAGGTTGCGTCAGGATGTAATGGATTTCGTGTCTACTTGTTCTACTTGTGCACGCGCGAAAGTCTCTCATACACGTCCAGCAGGGTCTTTATTGCCACTTTTCATCCCCAATAGGCCATGGACACATCTGTCAATGGATTTCATCACTGACTTACCGTTGTCTGCGGGTAAAACAGTTATCTTGGTAGTAGTAGACAGGTTTAGCAAAATGGTACACTTTATTGCGCTACCCGCACTTCCTAATGCTAAGACTCTTGCTCAGGTGTTTATCAGTGAAATCGTGAAGCTTCACGGGGTCCCTTCCGATGTGGTTTCGGATCGGGGAACCCAGTTTATTTCTAAGTTTTGGAAAGCTTTTTGTTCCCGTCTGGGGGTACACTTGTCCTTTTCCTCAGCTTTCCATCCTCAGTCGAATGGACAGACTGAGCGTACCAACCAAAACCTAGAAACATATTTAAGGTGTTTTGTGTCTGAAAACCAAGAGGTGTGGTCATCATATTTACCGTTAGCCGAGTTTGCCATAAATAATCGCTGTCAGGAATCCACTGGCAAGTCACCATTTCTTGGTGCATACGGTTTTCATCCCCAATTTTGTACTTTCAAAGAGGGGGGGTCTTCTGGGGTTCCCGAAGAGGAACGGTTTTCTTCATCTCTTTCATCGGTATGGCAGAAGGTGCAAGCTAACTTGAAAAATATGAGTGGTAAATATAAATGCATGGCCGATAAGAAACGGTCGCCAGGTCCGGACCTAGGAGTGAATGACTATGTGTGGTTGTCTACTAGGAATATTAAGTTGAAGGTTCCCTCTTGGAAACTGGGCCCTAGGTTCATTGGTCCTTATAAAATAGTAGCCGTCATTAACCCTGTGGCTTTTCGCCTGGAGCTACCTCAGACTTTTAAGATCCATAACGTCTTCCATAAGTCGTTACTCAAGAAGTATGTTCCACCTCTAGAACCATCACCGCTGCCACCTCCTCCTGTTATTGTGGATGGTAATCTGGAGTTTCAAATATCCAGAATTGTTGATTCTCGTCGGGTCCGCCGCTCTCTTCAGTATCTGGTGCATTGGAGGGGTTACGGTCCCGAGGAAAGAATGTGGGTTCCAGCATCAGAGGTAAACGCCAACAGGTTAATTCAGGCTTTCCATGCCTCTCATCCTGAGAGACCTGGTCCTGAGTGTCCGGAGGCCCCTCGTGAAAGGGGGGGTACTGTCACGAGGGTGTCAAGAGCCACGTCTGACTCCGTTATACCCAGGGGTCAGGAAGTCGCAGCGGGTGGCTGCGCGCTCTATGTCTAAAGATCACGTTGTTTCTTAGTGATTGTTTTCTGTGTTTGCCTTGCAATCCTTTTTGTCTCACTCAGGGATCCGTAGCTTCTCCTCCTCAGCTGTTTCTTGTCTGCCACTCCCAACCTCCTTATATTCTCCTCTCACACTTCTCTAGTTGCCAGTTATAGAGCTTCCTGCCTGGACTTCTATACTGACCCACTGGAGCTGTGAATCCTGGTTGTTGTTCCAGAGTGCTACCCTCCGGATCCCTGTTGGGCTTTTTGTTGTCTCCTGTTGTCGCCCACCTGGGATTATATGTTGAGTCTGTATTGTCTGTCCTCCCCTTGGTGTTTTCCTTTAGAGCTAGTGGTGCGGACTAGTGTTCCCACCGCCCTGTTCACTATCTAGGGCTCATCTTAGGGAAAGCCAGGGTTTTAGGCACGTGATCGGCGTACGGGTGAGGAACCCGTCTAGGGACGTCAGGGCAGCCAGGTGCCAGCCGCAAGGTGAGTCAGGGGTCACCACCTTCCCTCTCACTTGGGCAGGGCCTTCCTCTTTCCCTCCCTCTGTGTCACGTATGTGATAGTCACGCCGATCGTGATATTAAGAAAATGAAAATACTTAAATATTACTTCATTATAAATGTATTCCCAGATACCTTTCATTATTTATAATGGCTCGTTTTGTCTGGGGAGCAATCATTAGGAAAAATGGTGGGACATAGAAAAACTGTTTCATGTAAAATCCCCTCAAAAGACAAGGGGGCACTGCCTCCGACTGGAGAAGAAAAAGTTTAGTCTCCAGAAGCGTCAAAGCTTCTTTACTGTAAGAACTGTAAATCTGTGGAATAGACTTCCTCAGGACGTGGTCACAGCAGGAGCAGTGGACAGTTTCAAAAAGGGTTTAGATGAATTCTTAAAAGTAAGTGACATTAATGCTTATGAAAACGTGTAGAAATCTAGCTAGAATCTAACTTCCTTCTGGGATTCACGTCCCCACCTATCCCTTGGTTGAACTTGATGGACTTATGTCTTTTTCAAATGTATTTACTATGTAACTATGTCACTATTTTTCAGTGTGATTCCGATGCATACACAGAATGTGTTATGTGATGCTCACCATTTACATACCCCCCCAATATCGCTAACTTCTACTTAAGTCGTGCATTCGACATCTTTATCACATCCGAAAGTGAATTTAAATCCCAGACCCCAAAGTATATTCCAAACTTAAGAATAAATACAGACCTCAGACTTAAAAGAAGTATAATCACCAAAACAACTACAGACCTCGGACCAGACCACACTCCAGGGTTGAGATTTTGATACTGATGACCTATCCAAGCCGATGAGCTGTTTGAGAAGGCATCGCCGCTCACTTCAGTGTAGGGCTGAGCGTGATACCAAGCACCGCCACTATACGATGTACGGCGCTGTGCTTGGTAAGCTACGAGAAGTCTGCGCCACTCACAGGATCTCTGGTGCCTTCTCAAACAGCTGATCAGTAGGTATTCCGGGTGTCGGACACTCACTAATCAGATACTAATGACCTATCCTGAGGATATGTCATCAGTATCAAAATCTCGAAAAATACCTTTAAAGTAAAAAAAACTTTTAGCACCATGTTAAAAAAAATCCAGGACTGTCCCTTTTAATTTAGACCCCTTCCTCAGAGCCCTGATTGCAGAAAAGGCTGAACGCAAGTGGTCTACACTTCACATCACATGTATTTGCATATGCATAATGGAAACCGAAAAAAAAAATCAGACAGGGTTTTTTCTTTATCAGAAACTACAGATGGCAGAAAAAACACCTACAATATTTAGACTGTCCACAAATATACAAACTGTGCAGTGTCCGTATATACAGAATAAGAGCAGATACTGAGGATTACACCCAGTATACAGGACAGGAGAAGTGATACTGTGCAGTGTCCGTATATACAGAATAAGAGGAGATACTGAGGATTACACCCAGTATAAGGGACAGGAGAAGTGGTACTGTGCAGTGTCCGTATATACAGAATAAGAGCAGATACTGAGGATTACACCCAGTATACAGGACAGGAGAAGTGATACTGTGCAGTGTCCATATATACAGAATAAGAGGAGATACTGAGGATTACACCCAGTATAAGGGACAGGAGAAGTGGTACTGTGCAGTGTCCATATATACAGAATAAGAGCAGATACTGAGGAACTCTTTTTAATTTTATACAAAAATACAAAACTTTGCCATAAAATTTCCAAACAATATATAAAACAAATATATACACTTACCCTACTGGCCCAGCTCCATGCATACTATCTCATTCATACCTACTGAAAAGAGAAAATAAAACCTAGCCTAATGTAAACATCCGATCCGGCTGAACCCCGACTATATACAAATATATACAAATTATTTCTAACAGAAATAAATGACAACTTGTCACAATAAATAATAACTTTTTTTTATTTATTTTTTATATGCACACACATATATGAGAAAAACAAAAACAAACCTATACTAACCCTACCAATCTATCTATCCCATCACCTTCACCCAGGGCCAACCTCCGCCTCTTGTCCCTCCATGAGGCCAGCCCTTCCTCCACCACCCACACCCAGCCCCTCGCCTCATGTCCTCCTATGTCCGCATAGTCCAGGGCTGGATGCAGGCCTCCCCACACGAAAATAAATAAATAAATATGAACCCCCCCCCCCACCCCATCCCACCCAACCTAACTACACCCCACTTACCCTATCATACAATATATACATCTTATAACAACCATATCTATCTATACAAACCAATATTAAAATCCACCCGAAGGCCCAAGTTCAGTCATTTGCAAACCTTTCTTCAAAAACTCATCTTAAATACAAAACAAAAACCTAATGTGAAAGCCTCAGCCCAACACCAGGAAAAGTGCTACTGAGGCTAAGGTACATCAAAGGTGAAGCCTCTCCAGAGGTAAGAGACCCCATCCGTACCCACCTTCTCGCACTCAAGAGAGCGAACCTTTGCCAGGTCACCTAGAATGTTCCTACACACCTCTTCCACAGGGAGGACTTTCTGCTGGGTTGAAACTAAACACCGTGCGTTCCATGTGAAGTACCTGACCACTATGCTAACTACAAAAGCTGTGCATGGGTCCCTTCTTCCCAAACCTTTGAATGCTCCATAAGCCCATTCCGCATAGGAGAGGTTGGCTAGCCTAGGCCAGCCAATGGATGCGCCCACCCGTTTGTATACCTCTGCATTAAAGGGACACTGAAGCAGGAAGTGCTCCATACTTTCCAGTATGTCACCACACTCCTCCCGGGGACAACCCCTTTCATCAGAGTTCCTATACCTCAAGTTGCCCCTTACATACAGCTTCCCGTGAAAGCAGCGCCAAGCCAAGTCCCAAAACTTCAAGGGGATCCTTGCCAAATTTAACAACTGTAAACCCCTGTCTAGATCCCGGCTTGGGCAATCCTTAAGGGCCAGGGGCTTTCGGAAGTGGGTCAACAAGACCCTCTCGTCAAGGGATCTCCTTGACTGGGTCTTGATTTCCCTCACTCCCAAACCCCACCGGCGGATCACCTTCAGAATCGGGGTGACATAAGCCGGAAGATATCCATGAGGTGTACGCAAATCCTTCACTTGCCCTCCTGTCTCCCACTCCTGGAAGAAAGGCCGAAACCAACCCCTGCAAGAGACTACCCACGGAGGAGCCCTCTCTTTCCAGAGGTTTGCCAGGTTGATCTTAACAAAGGTGTTCACGAGGAACACCACTGGGTTGACCATACCCAACCCCCCTAATCTCCTCGTACGGTATGTCACCTCTCTCTTGACTAGGTTCAGCCTATTCCCCCATAACAGTTGAAAGAACAGACTGTAAACCCGAGTCCAGAGAGGTTCTGGCAAGACACATACACTGGCCAAATAGATAAGCAAAGGGAGAAGCTAAGTCTTGATCAGGTTCACCCTTTCCCTGAGGGTCAAAGACCAACCCTTCCACTGGTCAACCTTCTGAGCGGCGATCGTGAGCCTGCTGTCCCAATTTTGGGTGGGATAATCCCCATGGCCGAATTGAACGCCTAGGACTTTGGCTGACGACTGGGGCTCTGGGAGGGTGTCCGGGAGACCGAAAGATGGATCACCCCCTCCCAGCCAGAGACTCTCACACTTATCCCGGTTAATCACGGACCTGGAAACTTCCGAGTAGCGTTCTACCTCCGACATCACGTATTCCGCCTCCCCTCCCGAGGACACGAAAACAGTGACGTCATCGGCATACGCCACCACCCTCAGAGTGGCTTCCGGCTCCTCCAGACTCATCCTGACTCCCACCAACGGTCCTCGATCAATCCTCCTAATAAAAGGATCAATCGCAAACACGTATAAGAGCGGGCTCAATGGACAACCCTGGCGGACTCCAGACCCGACCTCAAAAGGGCTGCCAGACCAACCGTTCACCAGCGGGAAACTCTCTGCCCCTGCATACAAGATCTTTAACCAATCGACAAACCCCCCCGGCAGGCCATATTTCAGAAGGACTGCCCAGAGGTACTCGTGGTCAACCCGATCAAAAGCCTTTGCCTGATCTAAAGCCAGCATGTACCCCTTCCAGTTACCCACCCTACTCTGCTCCACTGCCTCTCGGACACCGAGCACAGCACTAAACGTGCTTCGTCCTGAAACTGAGCAATGTTGGGTCTCCGAAAGGAGCCGGGGCGCAAACTGCACCAACCGTTTAAACAGTATCTTGGCCAGGATCTTTCTGTCCGTATTGAGAAGCGCTATGGGACGCCAATTCTCAATACGGCTCGGATCTTTACCCTTTGATATAAGGATCAGAGCTGACCTCCTCATTGACTTCGGCAGAGCACCCGAGGAAAGGCACTCATTGAATACCTTAGTCAAGAGGGGAACCAAGGAGTCCTTAAAGGTCTTATAAAACTCGGATGTTAAGCCATCCGGGCCTGGCGACTTCTTTAGGGCAAGCCCTTCGATCGCCAGGCTGACTTCCTCTTCTCTGATTTCTTCTATCAAAACGCCAAGAGAGAGGTCTACTCTTGACTCAGGGATGGTTTCAGCCAGGAAAGCCGAAATCCTGTCCCGATTCAGATCCTTCTTCCTCAAGAGGCACGAGTAGAAGGACTTGACGATTTCCAAGATCCCTGATCTGGACCTATCCAGAGATTCCGTACCATCGACCAGTCCCGTCACCAACTTACTTTTCACTGACATCTTACAGTTTCTGTAAGGGTCGGGCGAGCGGTACTTCCCGAAATCCCTCTCAAAAACCAAAGATGTGTGCCTATCGTACTGGCACCTCTTAAGCAAAGATTTCACCCTGGAGATATCCTCTCGGCTACCTCCAGTCGAGACCAGTTGTTCGAGTTTCCTCCTCAGACCCTGATACAAGCGGTACCTGCCCAGGGACCTGAGGCTCGAGAGCTGGCGGAAGAATTTTGCCACCCGATCTTTGAATATCTCCCACCACTCAGACTTAGTGTCACAAAGATCCAGCAACTCTACCTGACTCTGAAGGAAGTCCTTAAAGGATTGTCTCACCTCTGCTTCCTCCAGGAGGGCCGAATTTAGCTTCCAATAGCCTCTTCCCATTTGGGGGGATTCTGCAACATTCAAAGAGAACATAATCATACAGTGATCAGAGAATTCCACCTCTACCACCTCTAAAGGTGAAAAAGTAGTCTCCTCCTTTAAATAAAACCTGTCTATTCTAGACCTAATCTGACTACCTCTATAATAAGTGAAACCACCGTGGCCTGGGGTGTGCCTAATGTGGACATCCACCAGGCTAGCCTGGCGCCTCCCCGGTCTTGGGACCTTGTGACTGTATTAAAGTCCCCGCCAAAGACCACCTGCCGACTCGTAAAAAGGAAAGGTTTGATCCTCATAAAGAGACGCTTCCGATCCCACCTGGTTTGGGGACCATAGATGTTTATCAGGCGAAGCTCTTGACCCTTCATGAGGACATCTAAAATCAAACACCTCCCCATTTCTAACTCAATCACTCGTCGGCTTTCTACTGGTGCGGTAAAAATAACCGCCACTCCGCTATACGGCTCAGCCGCAAGAGACCAATATGATGGACCACGCCTCCACTCCTTTTTTGCTTTATACACAGCCGCCAAATCTGGCAGCCTGGTCTCTTGCAAAAATAAAATGTCAGCTTCAACCCGGCTGAAAAAAATCAAAGGCTGCAAACCTAGCCGCATCCGATTTAATACTGGCGACATTAGTGGTCGCCAGCGTCAACTGAGTGAGTGCCGCCATACAGAGTGATTAAGTTAGACGGCCTTCTTCCTTCCCTTCCCCTTCTTGTTTGACGCCTCTCCCTCCGTCTCTGCTGGGACGGGCTTTCTTTTCTCTTCATCGACCCCACTGCCCTGTCGCCTTCGCCAGCACTCGCCTCGGAAGTGGGGGCCTCCCGGCTCGCCTCTGCGCGTGCACGAGCCACGTTGGCGACAGAGCGAGGGCAACGACTGAACGGGTGCCCTAGCTCACCACACAGGTTGCATCTAATCTGCCCACAAGATGCAGCTAGATGGCCTTCACCCCCGCACAACGCGCACCTCTGCACTCGGCAGCTGGCGCTGAAGTGCGAAGGGCTGCCGCACTTGTAACACAGCTTAGGCTGCCCCCTGTAGAACACCATGATCCTATCCCGACCAAGGAAAGCAGATGACGGTATGTGGGAAACCGACCCCCCTGAATGTTTCAACTTAATCTGAAACGTCCAGGCACCCGACCAGATGCCAAACTCATCCAGGTTCTTGCTAGGAAGACCCTGGACGTCCCCGTACCTGCTCAACCAGGTCAAGATGTCAACACAAGAAAGTGACTCATTACGGGTCAGAACGGTCACTTTCTTGACCTCATTCTGGCGGGTTATCGCTTGCACAAAAAACCCCTGCCAGTCCGGCTGGTCTTTTGCCAGTTCATACCCAGACCAGAAAAGTTCAAGACCCTCTGGCCGGGCAAAACTGACATCAAACTCCCGGGTGCCATACGGATGTATCAAGATGTCACATGCCCTGATGCCCATCTGAAAGAGAAGCTCTGCCACCATAGAAGCGTGGTAGGGCACGCTTCATTGCCTCTCCATTTCAGACAGACAACATTCCGTCTGGCTGACCCAGGGCCGGTTGTGGGTGAGGACCAGGTGGTCTCGCCCCCGCCTTGCTCTCGGAAGGCACGCAGGCCATGCCTGTCTATCCAGAAGGATAGATCCACCTGCTGCCCCCCTACTGTAATAGAATTCTCCCCTCTCCTAAGAGCCTCTAGAAGTTGCCGCTGCAAGTTACCGTCACCAGACATTGGTAATGGGGAGGACAATGGGGGCCGCCCCTCCCCCCCTGCGCCGGCGACCACACCAGCATAACTTCTGCCAGGCGTAACCGACGCAGGAGGGGCAGCCGGACCGGGCCCGCCCCCACCCCCCCCAGACCTATCTACAGCAGGTGTCACTCCAGACCCCTCTGAAGGGGCTACATGAGGTGCACCCGCCACTTGTACAGTGGCCGGCCGACCTCCAACATTCACCCCTCCATCAGGGCCCGGGGCAACACCACTAACATAAACCGTATTCACACAAGTGACCACTTCTTCAGTGGCCACTACCGCACTCTCCCCTCCACCCACACACACTGCTGGGCCAGAGGGGACAGAGGTCAGTTTATTCGTTTTGTCCAGCAATTCTTTGCTGGACACATTTTTAAAAGTCTTTCCTGATTTTTCGGGCCAGCGGGCTGTAGAACTACTGGTCCCAGCCCCGCCGGCCTTATCCACTTGATGGACAGTGCAGGAGGGAGAGGCGGTGCGCACCATACTCGCATCAGGACCGCCCCCTCCCTCTCTGCCTACAGACACACTGCTTTGAGTTCCTTTGTGGATTTCCGAAGCCCCACTCCCACTGCGCCTCCACTCCCCGCCGCCACGACAATACCAGCGGAAGTGACCGAAGCGGAGCAGACCGGGGCAGAGGAGACTGGAACCCCGGCAAGGACTTGGGCACACAATTTGGGAGGGGCGGAGCTAACACCCCCCACTACACTTCGGTAACTGCCACCACGTGGGTTCCCGGTCCACGAGCCGACTATCCGGGTCATTCACTATCACACAGATCAGTGGATGAACCGGATATCACTTACTGACCAACCGCAGTCAATCACCCCCAGCTACAATTCCTAAATGCAATTTAACTAACTACCTGGTAACGTCTCTTCAAAGGCAAGGTACGTTGTTCAGCAGCTTAGAATATGGAAGACTTGGCCACTTAGATTTTATAATCTTTAATAAGCGGTAAAAAGCAGTGCAGACAAGTCTAATGACAATGACTATAAATCTACAGAATAATAATAACAATATAAATAATCACGACAGTTCAAATGAAAGGGAAAAAGAGGAAAGAATACTTAGTTTCTCTGCAGGGTTTCAGATGGTCGTTCATATGTCCTTTTTGAATCCTTGCAAACCCCTTTTCAGTATGTATCAGGGGAGACCCTCAAAGTTCTTCTGATACAGGGATCTGCCGTCAATGTCCAATGAAGTGTCTGGTGATGTTCCATGGGTCTCTCTCCTCTGTCCTTGTGCATGGATTTTTATGAACTCTGCCATGGGCAGGAGACTTACTCCTGTCAGCCAATGGCAGCAGAGTGACTGTCAATCCTAGGGATTGCCCCCAAGTGTTTTATGACCCCATCAAAGTTCAGTTCCTACAATGAGGAAATATACTTAAGCCCGTATCTCCTTGATACATCGGCATATTGTTATACAGAATACATATTTGCGATCCTTATTTATTTACCTACAGAATGAGACCACACACGGTAATGCTGGGACCTGTAGTTCTTCTACCACCCATAGGTCAGCTAAGGAATCGCATCCTCTAGTCATGTTTGATACCCAATTAACCACAATACTCTGTAGAGCCTGGATCTGGTGTCAGAAAGGGCATAAGTTGATTCATAAATGAAATATGAAAGTGGACTGGTTTTATCCCCAGAGCTAATTAAGGGCTATTAGCTCTCCTCAAACCAGACCTGGAAATTAATGACGTCACGCTCCAGCCAGGCTTGACAGCGAGCTGATCTTGGACAGGATGAGCTGGGCCTGGTGTAGCTTTTATGACCTTTTATTGCTGGCCTTACAGAGTAGTGGTAATAAAAGTGTCCATCTATATCATAGGCGACCCAGGCTTCAGAAAGATGAGAGTTCACAGTTTTTTACATAGGCCAGAAGCATATAAGATGGCTACCCAAAGGAATTATGTATGTATGCCGGCACAGCTTCATAGCCCAGGACCCCACCACCTCCCTGGGGAGAGAGAGGCAGGGCCTGGGCTGGGATAGCTGGAAAAATCCCTGGAAGTCTAATTGCAATCAGCAGGAGCTCCTCCACACACAACCACACCCGACCACTGGCTCCTGCACACTGAGGATTACACCCAGTATACAGGAATGGAGAAGTGATACTGTGCAGTGTCCATATATACAGCATAAGAGCAGATACTGAGGATTACACCCAGTATACAGGACAGGAGAAGTGGTACTGTGCAGTGTCCATATATACAGAATAAGAGGAGATACTGAGAATTACACCCAGTATACAGGACAGGAGAGGTGGTACTGTGCAGTGTCCATATACACAGAATAAGATGTGCAGAGCTGGAGGCTAATCTTTTGCCTCCTGCAGTCCTAGCAGAGTTACTCATAAAGCCAGAGACTCAATTTGCCTCATGAATGGTGCACCCATGCTTATTAAATGTATACAGTACCCATGATCAGGTTGTCTATATCAATATTAAAGAGGATCTCTCACTAGACTTTTTAACAATACAAGTTGCTTGTAGCATTAAATTGATTTCTTAGACCTGAGGAGGCCGGTGTACTTACTTTCAAACTCCATGTCCTAATGGCTGTATAATTGTTTTTGAACATTTTCTTGTATGATGTTAAAATGAGCATATTATGACTCTAGCTAGAGAGTGCAGAGCTCATGAGTCCTGTATTCACAAGCTAAACTCATTCTCCGTTCACCTATAGCTTAATTGACAAGCTATTTTCAGTGTATGTTCTCCCCTGCTGCTATCTCACATGTGCTGAGTGCATCCAGCAGTAAAATACAGCAGCAGATGTTATTAGAAGCTGTAAATTCCACTCTGAAACTGCTGCCAGAAGAAAAGGGATCTTTCACTGCTGAGTCAGTGAGACTGCAGCTTGTACTGAGATTTCAGCAGCAGCAGAGGAGGGGGTACACTTAAGAGCTTCTCACTTTGTGCTTGACAATTTATTGTATTAATGTGATACCCACTTGGCATCACACATGCAGTTTTTTGAGCCAAAGCCAGAAGTGCATTCAAAATCAATGACTTGCTACATACCTTTAGTTCCTCCTGGATCCACTTCTAGTCTAATATAAATGTTCTATATTTTGATCACAAATTATTTTTTTTTATCTTCACAGAAGATAACACTAAGAACTTTGAGGGAAACTTCATGTTATCACTAAATTATAAAGTAGACGATGAAGATATCATGCCGCGCTCGTCAGGAGAAAAATCCGCAAACAGATTAAGTCTTTCTATTCCCAGGCAAATTCTCACAGGGGATAAGTTATACTCCTGTTCAGAATGTGGGAAGTGCTTTACATATAAATCCCATCTTGTTACACATCAGAGAAGTCACACAGGAGAGAAGTTGTATTCATGTTCAGAATGTGGGAAATGTTTCATTAATAAATCACGTCTTGTTGCACATGAGAGAATTCACACAGGTGAGAAGCCCTATTCATGTTCAGAATGTGGGAAATGTTTTACACAGAAATCACATCTTGTTACACATCAGAGAATTCACACAGGAGTGAAGCCATATTCCTGTACAGAATGTGGGAAATGTTTTACAGAAAAATCAACTCTTCTTACACATGAGAAAATGCACACAGGGAAGAAGCCATATTCCTGTTCAGAATGTGGGAAATGTTTTAAAGATAAATCAAGTCTTTTTATACATGAGAGATGTCATAGAAAGGAGAAGCCGTATTCATGTTCAGAATGCGAGAAATGTTTTACACAGAAATCATATCTTGTTAAACATCAGAGACGTCACACAGGAGAAAAACCATATGTATGTTCAGAATGTGAGAAATGTTTTACAATGAAATCAAGTCTTGTTATACATAAGAGAAGTCACACAGGGGAGAAGCCATATTCATGTTCAGAATGTGGCAGTTGTTTTACACAGAAATCATATCTTATTACACATAAGAAAATGCACACAGGAGAGAAGCCGTATTCATGTTCAGAATGTGGAAAATGTTTTAGAGATAAATCAGGTCTTGTTAAACATGAGAGAATTCATACAGGAGAGAAACCATATATATGTTCAGAATGTGGGAAATGTTTTACACAGAAATCAAAGCTTGTTATACATCAGAGATTTCACACAGGAGAGAAACCGTATTCCTGCGCAGAATGTAGAAAATGTTTTAAACAAAAACCACATCTCATTATACATCAGAGATTTCACACCGGAGAGAAGCCATATTCATGCTCAGAATGTAGAAAATGTTTTGCACAAAAATCATATCTTGTTAAACATCAGAGAAGTCATACAGGAGAGAAGCCATATTCATGCTCACAATGTGGAAAATGCTTTACACGCAAATCAAATCTTGTTACACATCATAGAAGTCACACAAAAGAGCAACCATACTCATGTTCAGAATGTGGGAAATGTTTTACTACTAAAGCCAAACTTATGAAGCATCAGAGAAGTCACACAGAAGATCAGCTGTTTTAATATTTTATATGTGGAAGATGTTTTGTAAGAAAATAAAATTCTAAAACTCGGATCACAAGAAACTATATTATTTTTTAGAATATGGGAACTAATTTTCACCCCATGTTATACAAAGGCTACATGGCAATGTGTCACACCACAGTCTCGGGATAGTCCCGCAACTGGTCTACAAATTACTGTTGTGCAGCTATTTTAGATCTGAGATATGGCTGTAAAATAAAATCATCCAAATTGCAGAAAAGTCACAATCAAATTGCAGCCGCATGTGATCTACATTGTGTTCTATGATGGCAAAATCACATATGGCCTGTGACCAGAAATCCAAGTGTTGGATTATTCGTGACTCTCATGTTGTAACCCTATTGACTATTATTCGATCCAGTGTCACAATACAACATTGAGATTTTTATATTACCTGGCACATCACTGTGTAGATTTTATAGATCTTAAAAGCCAATAATAATATTTATTTTTTGGGTGGAATTATCCTGAATCTGCCAAACGACCATATTATATTTCTCTGAGGTTAACTGTGAACGTGGGATCCATGAAGGAAAAGTATTGTGGATATAAGGAAGGCAAGAAGAGCCTTGTTTACTTCCAGAGCAGTGAAGATTGTCCCCATGAACCTTGCTTCTTATCACTGTATTTACACCTCCACCCACACTTCGGGAGAGTCCAGAGTTACATGGGGAGAAGTAACGACGCCCCATGTAATAGTTTTATAATGTATGTGGACATATACATTTTTTAGCTTCAAACTGTTTTTACAGATAAAATGACATCTATTTTCTCCACGACAGCGTCACCATTGTCACTGACAGACATTGTCTTCTTGGCTCATATTATACTTTCCCCTAGTGCTGTGACATTCATTGCTTCTACAGACTAACCCTCCTGTGTGGAGACAGTGGTATTGGTGGCATGATGACTATATCACTGATTTATATGACCAGGTTTGGTTGATTAATTATTATAATTAACTCCCATATGTACATTCCTATGGTTTAATGGTAAACCTATCTAGATACTGGAACAGAGTTATATATCAGATGTTAATTAACACCCAAATAATGCCAACATACTCTGACTTGTTCCATATGCATACACCTGAAGTTGTGTTTATGTAAAAAAATTAGATTAAGGACACTTGGGGTTTCATGTGCTTCTCTATAGGGCCTGCTATTGTAATGTTCTGTCGTGCCAACCATTTTCTACAGTCTCAGGAAACATGTAGCAAAAGTGACCCACGCCTGTATTGCACGCATTACGCAAATATTACATTGCCGATTTTCGCAATCAAGAAAATATTCTCGAATTTGCAAATATATGACGAATATTCTACAAAATATTTGCGAAATATCGCGAATTTGAATATTGCCCCCGACGCTCATCACTACTCAAGACCTGCCTGTAGTAATTGAAGAATTACTGTAAGATCAGTAGATGACACTTGTAAGTTGGAAAACCATGCGCAATATATTTTCTAGGTTCTGGAGTAGACTTCAACCATGGCAGGTCTTCTATAAGACAGCAGACTGGAGATAAGGTTATCTGACATCCCCTGACTTTGTAAGTCTTCCTGCTCCTTTTCCAGACCGTTATGTGTAGCTTGTTGATCTCCAGATGGAGGACTTCCACTTGCAAGATCAGATTTGGAATCATTGGTATCTTTCAGTAATTTAACTTTGAGAGAGACAGTGCCAGCTGGAACCAGGCTATGCATATCCAGAATGTAATTATTGCTATTGATTCTGCCTGGTCTTTCAGTATCTTGTTCAACACCCTCATTACTAGAGGCAATATTCTTGTTGCGCCTGTTGGCCATCACATGTATTTCTGTTTTTCCTATCCTGCATGTTATCTGGTCATTTAGACTCTGCTCTCCTGGATGAATCAGACTGCAGCTTAGCCAATCCTCTCTGACACTGGATGTTTCTTGAATATGGACTACTACAATGCTGTTCACTTCTGATTCTGCCCACTTGAAGATCTCTTGACATTCCTTCTCTAGGAGGGCACATTTTGTCCCTCCCTGTTTGTTGATATAGAATATAATTCGCCAAGTTTGCCTTCTGTATCAGTACCACCAGGTGATGAAGATCACTATGAAAAAGCTTGAGGGCCGACTCTACCACTCTGATTTCTCTCATATTGGAACACAAACTGCTTTCTTCTGGGGACCATCTTCCCTGGATCTATAATTCCTCTACATAAGCACTGCAGCCCCAACTGGATGCATCCGTTTTGCGGATAATCAGAGACTGTTGAGTCAGACAAATCCCTGTTAACAATTGCTGAGGCGTTAACCATCACTGAAGATCTACTTTCGTGAGCAGAGATATCGTGTCGAGTTGGTCCAGAGAGGTTAATTTATTTTGTCGGTATGTTTTTCTGAAAAATCCTGAAATGATCTTTCAGCCAGGCAACTGTATCTATGGAAGAGGTCAAGGACCTCAATACCTTCATTGCTGTTCTGACAGAGACCTTGTGCCTGTTGATTTGGATTTTGACCCCTTTCCATATCTTCCACGCTCTGTCTTGATGGTCATTGCTTGCAAATTGATAACAACTGAGGAACCTGAATTCCTTGGTGGGCACTAGAATGGACTTTGACTATAAAGCCATGCCTGGACATTTACAGTGTAGTCTGCAGGTGGGACTTTAGCTGAAGCTCTGAAGAAGCCTTTACTAGCCAGTCATTGATACATGGAACTATATAAATTCCTTGTAACCTCAGGGCTGATGTCAGCACTACGGCTACCCTAGTAAATACTCAAGACGCTACTGATAGGTAGGCAGGTAAACTGATAGTGACTCTCTTGACACCTCATTTTCACGGCAACTGTTAGAAATCTCCTGTTAGCTGGAAGGATGTGAATGTGGAGATCTTGCAAGTCTATTGTTACTAAGAAGTCTTATTATCATAGGATGGAAATAACAGAGCAAATGTTTTCCATTTTAAACTTTTTTCTTATTAAGAACTTCTTTAGAAATGTGATGACTATTATAAGTTGCCATTTCCCCCCTAGTTTGGTAACAGAAAAATTCTGGATTATACTCCTTTGCCACACTGGGGAAATAGAACTGCCTCCAGAGCTTTCTTTTCAATGAACTTCTGAACCAACTGTGGTATAATCGGACTTGTGACAGTATTTAGGAAGAAACGATCGGGAGGTATTTGTCTGAATTTTAGAGAACATTTTGATGAGAGAAGAGAACCAAACATCTGTGAAGGTAGATGCCTAAATGTGAGCAAATTGAGTCAATCTCCTACTGTACCTGGAGGACTGGCATCATAGACCAGCTGTTTTTTGGGAAGTTACTTTCTTCTTGGAGTCTGATACATTAGGCTTTCCCTGAAGAGAACCTATCCTGGAAATTTAGCAATTTTTTAAACTACCTGCGAAAGGAACTGAGAGCATGTTTTTTCTTTTCTTTTCTTTACTGCAGTAATGCCACACCTTTTCCTTAATTTAGCTTCTTCAAAATATTCTTAAGCTGAGGACCAAAGAGGCCTGTGGGCTGAAAAGGAAGCACACAAAAATGTTTTTGGGACGTGGTGTCTCCTGCCCATTGCTTTAACCTTAAATCTCTTCTAGCAGAGTTCGATGCAACCATGGATTTTTACTTTTTTATTTTTTTGTATGTCCAGCGGCCTATCGCATATAAAATCGGCTGCAGATTTTAGCATAGGCAGGTATTCTAGGCATCCTCTCTGCTTACTCCATCTTGAATATCTTGAGATAGTTGGCTCAGCTAAATCCTAAGTGCTCTTGCCACAGGAAGGACTCTGCTTTTCTGTCCATGGGATCTTTCAACAAAGATTCCTCTGACAAGAATATACCTTTTTGAAAGTCTCACCACAGCCAGATCAACTTCAGGTGGAGCTTCCCACTTGGGAATTTAAATCTGGATCTCTTAAATCTGGAGAACATATCTGAAGGACCCAGGACAGCTCAGGTTTACAGAGCTCTCAGTCTGATAAATAGGCAGGATTCAAAGGGATCTAGAGTAGGTGAACCTACTAACGTGCCTTCAGTAGTATTAAAAGAAAATAAAATACAGTAGGTCTTAATTGTTGAATTTGCATAATTGCTATTAACATGTCTTCTGTTCTAAGGGGGTGGGGGGCTACAAGATTAACCTATTGTGTGCTGCCATAGAAGGTCCAGGAAAAGGAGTATTCCTATAGCTTAGTGCCACCACTAGGATAAATACTGAATATTCCACTATATTGCTTGTCAAAATTTCACCAATATGATATAGTTATAATCTTTGCTAGCTACCAGCTTTGATATCTGTTAACTGTCCTTTATAGTCTTAAAGTAGAAGAATCACTAAATTAAACCTTTCATACACAAATGCACTATGAGTTTTTCAGTTTTGGTAGAAGGTGGGGGTTTAAAGAGAATTTTCGACCTCTGGCAAGCCCTATTAAGTACAGTAATACTGCTGACTCTATGTCAGTAATTTGTATGTCGAAGAATAACCAATGTGACGCACACTCCAATTATTATATTTATGGATCCTGCAGGGGGCAAACGTCAAGTCCAAAGTAAAGTATTACCACGACACTCGTAATTCTTATTTATATTGCCATTTTGTTTATGCATACAAATCCCATATGGTCCAAACATAGGACATGAGCAGTATCAGAGAGAGCTCATAATATAGAACGCTTTGGTCTGCACAGATTCTTCATTCATTCCATGGTCTGTTTGTTTCATACAGCGGGGGAATGGGAGTTAGCATCGACATAACTACTGATATGGAGTCAGCGGCAGATGTTTTATAGATGTGTTTCTGGGTTTAATAGGGTTTTCCAGTGGTGACAGATTTCTTTTAATTTCCTGATTAGTCCTCGAGATAGTCCAGTGCTTCAAAAGCTACACTATATTACATAGTAAGGCCTTCAGGGAGCAAACTTGAGTAGTTTCCCTGGTCAATTTCCATGGTTCTAAAAGAAAACCTTGAGTTTGTATTTGAGCTGTAGGATTTTCACATAGGTCCAAGGTGAACACTCTGAAATTTCCCCTATCCCTCATCTTGTCTTGAACCTATGCCAGCCAGCTCCACCTGACAATATTAGAAGTTTTCTTTGCATGTACCGGTAATGCTAATAAAGTGGTATACTGTACCTACGTATAGCTGTCAGATAAGAGACGCTCATCCCTCAACAAATCCTACCTAGAATGTACTGAATTTATTAAGAAGCAGTGAGGTCAATCTACTACTCAGCAATTTTGACAATAGCTTTAAGGTAAGGTCTGTCAAGAAAATCCGGTGCTATGAACTTGTGGAATTGTTTCCCTTTTGGGTAACACTTTGCTGTAAGCCACCTGTATAAGAATCCAGCATCGAGTCTGTGTGTAGGACATTGTTGTAATAGCTCAAGAGAGAAGGAGTGATTTGTTCTACCAATGGTGGATTTACACGGCCTGATATTTGGGCAGATTAACAGCAGCGAACATTCCTGCGAACACTTGTTTCCAACAATATGCTCGTGTAAAGGTGCAGCCAAACACCTGATGAACAAGGTAAACTCTTGTTTATTTGGTGAAACTGCAGACCAGTAAATCATAATTTCTGGGCAGCAGATTGTGCGGTCTGAACAGAACTTTGCTGCCCAGAAACAATGTAGCTGTATAAGGATTAGCGATCCATTGTTCTCATACTGTGCAACTGATCGCTGCATATAAATGCAGCTCTTCGCCCCGCAATTGGCCAGATGTCTTCACCTAATTGGTTTCTCCTCTGCTTAAGATCCAGTGTGTAGTCATTTGGTCCAGAAGATTTGGTAATAAGCTGCAGAAGTCGTGCAACCAGGCTACTCAAAGACCTAGCGGAGGGTAGCCAAAAAGTCAAAAGATTATAGGTCAGTGGATCACTTCCCTACCAGGCCAGTGTTTCACAAGAGAGGAGGGAAACCAGAAATGCAACCTTGGAATGATCAGAAGGAAACTGATGGGCTTGTAACTCGAAGCGTATGGTACGCTGGTTTGAGAATCCTTGGCATAACTTGGGGTCACCTTCATAGCATGGGGAAAGTAGAATGTTTACTTCACACCATGCTTCAGGTACCGCTTAAAGAATCCCAGTCCTGGATGTTGTTCCCTTGTCCTCCCAGACAGGTTGCAGGCTTGCATCCAGCCACAATCCTCATACACAGACACAGCCCTGGCTCTGAGCCCAGCTGTCTATTAAAGAACAACCAGGTGCTGCCAAAACCCGGACCGGCACATAAACTCCTGTCCGGTATTTGAGTTCACCTGGCTGGAAACCAGCCGAGCTGCACATGTTGGGAGGAAAATACCTGCCTTCCCATACAAAACCCCTCGCTGTTTCCCATACCCCCCCACCTTTGTTCAACTCTGAAGGGGTTTACTTGCCAAGTAAATCAAGGGAAGTAGAAGCAGCACACAATGGTATCCCAGAGCTTATATGTGGAATGCAACAGCTGTATCCAACACCACGGATCCCACATGGACACAGAAAAATTGAAGAAAAAGATGTTACAGCAGCATCTCCAACGATCTCCTTGTGGTATTTCAAAGCAGATGTGCAAACAGACAATGCAACGTTTCAGCTGTCCTCTGCCTTTGTCAAGCATGCAATGTACATCCATTGATTCCACATATAAATAGTAAAATACTTATACCGCCCCCAACAATCCACTCCAATCATCAGTGGGTGGGTAGATACCTATTCCCCAAGCAAAGACATCCCATCTGGTAGAAATCCCAATGCTTGCTTTGCATAGTAGATGATCGCAACTGAGTTCTTACCTCCAAGGAGTAATCATGTCTAAGTACATTCCAGCTGCATGTTGGTGTCCATCAAGCGCTACTGCGCATGCCTGACTGCAAAGCGCCCTGTGTGTACATGGCAACATCGTGCGCACATCTAGCATCACGGGAATCAGCAAGATCTCGTTCACAATCACATGTTCATACCTCCGCATCACCAGACGTCATCATGGTCACCTGACCTATGTGTTGCGAACAGCTCGTTCCTCCCACTCGCCTGACATCATGTTGCCAAGGACACAACACTCGCTAGTTACTAAGTGCAATCAAATCCCTCAAGAGAGGGAAAAAAAGAACGCACAATCCATATAATAATAACAGCTGGAGCGACCCATGTGGCTGCATTAATCTTAGAGTATATATCCATTTGAGTTCTTTTTTCCTCAATATTTTGTCCTTATCACCCCATCTTGTGAGTGTCCCCACTGCGTCTATTACCCAGAACCGAAGTTGATTGATAGTGTCGACGCCCAAATAAAATGCCTCGCCGCTGGTTTGTCCAGCATCTTCTTCCTAATTGTGCTATGTTTATTGATCCGTTCCCTGATCTCCATCGTGGTCTTGCCCACATATATGAGACTACAGGGACATTGGACCATATACACAACGTATTTCGATCTACAAGTGAAAAATCCATTAATTCGGATTTTTTTGCCACTATATGGATGCGAAAACGTATCCCATTTCATGATACTGCTGCAATTGCAACAGGACAGACATGGAAGATTGCTGTTCTTCCTAGGGGCCACTCCAGACCACTCCACTAGTACCACTCCAAACCATAAAAATGTTGTTGATGTAGCGCCACCAGCACAGGACTCGCCCAATAACAGGGAATTGATAGACCAATCTGTCCTCCACCTCGGCCATGAAGATGTTAGCGTAGGTTGGGGCCACATTGGACCCCATGGCCACAACCCGCTTCTGTGAATAGAAGGTGTCCCCAAAGAGGAAGTAACTCTTCTTCAGGACCACCTCCAAAAGGTGAAGGACAAATCGGCCAGCCCCTAGGGAGAGTCCCGTGTCGGCCAGGGCCACATCGACGACATTTAATCCATAGGTATGGTCTATAGATGTATAAAAAGAGACAACGTCAAAGCTCACGAGCAAAAACTGTGCAGGTAAATGTAACTGCCGTAACTTAGTGATAAAAAAGGTCCTGTGTCTTTGACATAGGAAGGAGCCGTGGTCGCATGATACTGAAGCAGCTTATCAAGAAACACCGAAAGGGGGTTGAACACTGATCCCCTGCCCGACACAATAGGTCGGCCAGGTGGATCCTCCAACCGTTTGTGTATTTTTGGGAGTATGTATAGCATAGGAGTGACCGGACAACTCACTTTCAGATAATCATACAGATCATCATCAATTATATCACCTTGCAAGGCCCTGTCCAGGATCACTTCTATGTCACGCATAATCTCCCATTTGGGATCACCCTTCAGTGTCTCATATACCTCAATATCCTGTAATTGTCTCATGACTTCTTTTGTATACTTATTAGTATCCATAACGACCACGGCCCCTCCCTTGTCAGCTGGTTTAATGGTGATGCACCTATTTTGCTTGAGAGTTTTGACGGCTTGTCTCTCCCATGCAGAGAGATTCCCCCTCACACTCTTGGTCTCCGTGTTTTTCAAGACCTCTATTTGTTTGTGTACAATTTCAATGTATGATTCAACAACGTGATTGTCGTGCGGTGGGGAATTATTATTTTTTTTTTGACAGTTGAAACCTACTCAAACTCAATTCAACCTCTTTTTTAGCTCTATTATGTGACAAAGTATCATCAGTGTGTCTCAATGAAAAATAATTTTTCAAGCGTAGCCTCCTAACAAACCTCTGTAGGTCTAATTCAAGGTTGAACCAATCACATCCATCTGTAGGGAGAAAGAGAGACCCCGGCTTAACACCTGGATCTGATCAGCACTCAGTTCTACTGAGGATATGTTGACAACCAATTGTGTCATTTCTTTGGGTTGCGTTTCGTGGATCTCATCTTTGCATTCCTGTTGGAGCCCGGATGTAAGGGTGGCATGTTTCTTCCAGGGCTGGTGATTTTTCCTTCCGCCTCTCCTACATCTTCGCCACCTAATCTTTTGACCCCTAAAAAAGCAGGTGTAGAGGATGCATCTGTAGATTCGGAATCACAAGTAGTGAAGCCAAATTGTCCTTCTGCCCAATGAGATGTCTTTGTTTGGGGAATAGGTATCTACCCACACATTGATGATTGGAGTGGATTGTTGGGGGCGGTATAAGTATTTTACTATTTATATGTGAAATCAAGGGATGTCCATTGTATGCTTGACAAAGGCTGAGGACAGCCGAAACATTGCATTGTCTGTTTGCACATATGCTTTGAAATACCACAATAAAGGAGATCGTTGGGGATGCTGCTGTAACATCTTTTTCTTTAATTTACTTGTCGAGTAGTGACAGGTCGGGGCCAATTCCGAATTGCCTCAATTTTGTTCACCTCAAGTTAGATAATTCCATGCCCAATCACATACCCCAGGTACTTGGTCTCTTCTAGCCCTATTGCACACTTTTTTGGGTTAGCGGTTAAGCCAGCATTCCTAAGGGATTCCGGCCTGTACTTTAGGTAGGTGACTTTCCCAGTCAGTGATGTGGATAACGATATCGTCTAGGTACGCCAAAGCGTACCGATGATGTGGTCGGAGTACAATGTCCATTAGGCTTTGAAACGTGGCGGGAGTGCCATGTAGAACAAAGGGTAATACCTTGTACTGATAAAGCCCCTCTGGTTTGATGAAAGACGTTTTTAACTTGGCAGCCTCCGTCAAGGGTACCTGCCAGTGCCCTTTGGTAAGGTCCAAAACAGAAAAATACTGGGCTTGGCCTAACTGCTCAATAAGCTCATCCACTCGGGGCATGGGATATGTGTCAAACTTGGAAACCTTTTCAGAAGTTTTCAGAAGTCCTTACAGAATCGTAACGTCCCGTCCGGCTTGGGTATTAAGACTATTGGACTGGCCCATTCACTTTTTGACTCCTCGAAACCTAGCTGTAACATTAGTTGCACTTCTTACGAGATGGCTTGTCGCCACGACTCAGGTACCCGGTAGGGTTTCAACCTGATTCTGAGCATGACGCTCAGTGACAATGTCATGTCGAATAATAGAAGTGCATCTAGGGAGGTCCGAAAACACATCCGTGTTTCTGCTGACAAACTCCCTGGCCTCCTGAGTCTGTTTAGAGGAAATGTTGTCAGCAATCTTTACTGTGGCAACTGCTTCCCTCGTATCAGACTTTGGGACCGAAACCGCTTCCCCTAGAAAACCTGGCCGCGGGCTGTCTTCAGCACAGTTTTCCCTATCTTTTCACGGTTTCAGTAAGTTTACATGGTACACCTCCTCTGGCTTTCTTCGCCCTGGCTGGTGTACCCTGTAGGTTACCTCCCCAACTTTTTCGTGCATAGGGACCCTGCCACCTAGCCAGGAACTCACTGTCCACTGTTGGCACTAGAACCAAAACCCGATCTCTGGGCTCGCTGCGCTGCCTCTATATGTTCCTTAACCAGCGGCAACACCGTCTCCATCCGTTCTTGCATCCGAGTGACATACTCAATCACACTTTTATGCAGTGTGGGTTGTTGCTCCCATGCCTCTTTGGCAACAAACCATGCGGATGTCAGCCATACAGAAGTTCGAAGGGCGAGAACCCAGTAGAGGCCTGGGGCATCTCTCGGACTGCGAACATGAGATAGGGCAGTCAAATATCCCAACCCCTCCCATCTTTAGACACCACCTGCTTTAGCATGTTTTTAAAGGTTTGATTAAATCTTTCTACCAAGCCGTCCGTTTGGGGGTGATAGACAGACGTCTGCAAATGTTTGATCTGTAGTAGTTTGCTGAGTTCCCTCATGACTTTTTGCATAAAAGTCCCATGGTCGGTAAGAATCTCTCTCGGTAGGCCTACTTGGGAAAATATCTCCACTAACTCTTTGGCTATGAGTTTGGCCAAGGTATGTCGCAGCAGCACTGCCTCCAGGTACTGGGTGGCACAGTCCAGGACTACCAAGATGTGTTGGTGCCCTCTAGCGGACTTCGGTACTGGGCCTATGAGATCCATAGCGATCCGCTCGAATGGAACCTCAATAATCGGGAGAGGGACCAGGGGACTACGGACTTGCAATACTCTTCCACCTCTCTGAACGCACTGGGCCATAAAAACCGCTGTAGAATCTGGTCCTGAGTTTTCTGCTGGCATAGGTGTCCCCCAAGAACATGTTGGTGGGCTAACTCCAACACGAGCTTGCGATACGCCTTGGGCTCCACCAACTGTTCAATATCCTCACCCCGTAGTTAATTTACCTGGTACAGCATCTCCTGTTGAACCACAAAATGGGGGATCATAGACTTTTGTCTAGCCCCCGTTTGTTGCGGCTTAGCCTCAACCTACTACCACATTTTCCCAGGCTTAAGATAGAGTCAGGTCCTGGTGCTGTGCTGTACCAAAATTGTCTTCGGAGTCGTTGAGGTCTGCCAACTCTGGAGCCGGGGGCAAATCTTCCACGTCTCCAACCATCACACTTAACGGGGTTGTCTTCCCCTCTTCCACCGAAGTGGCGGTCACCCCTACTGCTGGCCCTTCTGTCTCAGGTTCCCAGAGATCTGGTCTTCCCCCTGAGCTGGGCCACTCTGCTAGGGTTATCCCTGTCTCATGGGTATTGGTGACTCTCGCCTCAGGCCACAGTGACGGGAAATCGGAGAAGTCTCTTAAATTATTAGTTCCCAACGTAACTTTGTGGCGACGGCCACCTCATGAGTCCACCTGCTGGCCACCGTCGATAGAGACACCATGGCGGTGGGATAGTCCTTTAAGTCTCCATGGATGCACATGACGCCGACTTTTCAGCCAGTATACTCGACGGGCCACACCAGGGCAGCTCTTACCAGGGACACCAGGCTCCCTGAGTCCAGCAGCGGCACCGCCAGTGTATCTCCCACTTGCACCTGGCATAGGTGACTATTGTCTCAGGGGTACCGGTTGCACACAACCTCCTGGCATACATTGAGGGGCGGTAGCCATAGTTAGTGTCCATGGGTTCCCCCCGATGGGGGCAGTTGGCCCTTATGTGACCAGGCTCTTGACACTGCCAACAAACCATCTGAGCTGGGTCTGTAGGGAGTATATCCCGAGCGGGTTTTGCTGGCACTGGCCGCCTGTTCAAGGGTGGAGATTTCCAGGTTTTAACTGACCCCCTCCCAAAAGAACCCCCCTGTAGATTCCTGGTGGCCTCATAGCGCTCTACCAGGTCGACCATATCTAGGGCATTATCAGGGGATACCTGGCTGATCCAGTGGTGGAGAGGGTACGGCAAGCCCTCCAGAACACAACAGACGGTCCAGCATAGCAGTGGGACTCAGTACGTCAGGCTGCAGCCATTTTTGCAACTAGTGTAGCAGATCATAATACTGCGGTCTGGCGGGTTTAGCCGGGTTAAATTCCTACTGATGCACCCGCTGGGCCCGGACCAATACATTCACCCCCAGTCTTGCCAGAATCTCACCCTTTACGGTCAGGTAGTCGGCTGCTTGATTATCTGGTAGGTCGAAAAACACCTGCTGGGGTTCAGATGCCAGGAACGGAGTGACGACCTCAGCCCATTGGTCTCGAGGTAACTTCTCCATCATGACCACCTTTTCGAATACCGGCAGATAGGTCTTGATGTCATCCAAGGGGGTCATCTTAGGGATCGCCACACGGACAGCTTTCTGGGCATCGTGGACGTTCTGGGACGCTCCTGCTGCTTGCAACGCTATCACATGCTGTAATAGCAGCTGGTTGGTTTCCTGCTGCTGCTTGTTAGCCTCCCGCTGCTGCAAGTTAGCCTCCACGAGGGCTTTCATGACCGTCTCCATTTTGTCAGGGGACACGGGTCGTAACCTTGCCCGCTTGATATAAGACATACACCCGTGCCCGGAAAAACTAAAACTTTTCGGCCTTCAGGCCAGCCTCACTGCGTGTGCCCTCTCCAAGCCACCAATCGTGGGATTCGCTCTGGTAGGCAGGTTAGCGGACGCAGTATAGAGGCAACAACAAAGTCTTTAACTTAAACAGTTCAGTGTTTATTCAAACTTGGCAGGTTAACAAAATATAAACAAAGTCACCTTAGTTTAAATCCTGGTGTTCACTTCACACCATGCTGCGGGTACCGCTTAAAGAGTCCCAGTCCTGGATGTCGTTCCCTTGCCCTCTAAGGCAAGTCGCAGGCATGCATCCAGCCACAAGCCTCATACACAGACACAACCCTGGTTCTGAGCCCAGCTGTCTATTAAAGAACAACCAGGTGCTGCCAAAACCCGGACCGGCACTTAAACTCCGGTCCGGTATTTGAGCTCACCTGGATGAAAACGAGCCTAGCTGCACATGTTGGGAGGAAAATACCTGCCTTCCCATACAAAACGCCTCGCTGTGTCACAGAGTGGTAGTGGTTAAGGTGTTCAGGCAGGCTGAAGTGGTATTAAAGTGGTTATCCCACTTCACAGTTTCATACTTACCTGCTGCCAGTGCGCCGTTCACTTCCTGGATTCTGGCTGGGGTTGGGCTTCATCTTGATTGAAATCTTCTCCCGGCCGGGCCGCGTGCTGGACTGAACGTGCACGACGCCGCGCATGCACCATGGTGACTTATTCCTGGCCAGTATAGTACAGGGATGGCGTGCGCGTTTGCGGCTCTGTACTATTCTGGCTGGATAGAAGTCACCATCTCGCATGCGCGGCGGCGTGCGCGTTCAGGACAGCGAGCGGCCCGGCCAGGAGAAAAGGAGTCTTCTGCGCAAGCGCGGCCACTGGGATTCTGGAGAAGAGCGGTGACCGTAACCAGGGGAGACCGAATGACAACAATGAGGTAAGTGGGGATGAATTTTATCCTAAACGGTGGGAATTTTTTAATCCAATATATTTACAAAATTGATCACTGTCAAATTATTAACAGATTTAACAGTGATCATTATGATGGGATAACCCCTTTAAAGGGGTTTTATGAGATTTTAATATTGATGACATATCAGAATGGTGGGGTCTGGCACCCGGCACCCCCACCAATCAGCTGGTTCAAGAGAAGGCTGCGTTCCATGAGCGCGAAGCCTTCCCTTGTTTGTTTACCTGCTCACCGTTGATATTGCCAATCATTTCAATGGAATGGCTCATTCCTATTCAAGTAAAAAAGAACGGGCAACCACCAGGCTGCTCTGTATGATTGACAGATGTCCTGTGAGAAATTAGTGCGGACAGAGTAATGAGGCATCAGGCTAAACTGTAGTCATGGACAGGCTGAGGACAGAGCCCCTCCAATGATAGGCTCTGTCTCAAGCTGCCAATCTCTCTCTCTGGTGCATCCCTATTTAATGAGTGAGAACGGTCAGCTGCGTACAGCCACCCTAGCGCCGATAATGCTGCTTGCCACACGTGTAGCACTCACCGCCGGCTCCCGCAGTTAGGCAGACTATTGCTTCTCAGTCTTACTGCCCATGCTCCTGAAGAAGTGTCCGCTCTATCGACAGAGAAACGCGTCGAGCAGGCTGAGATAGTACAGCTAGATGGTTTCTGGTGGTAGCGATATGCTTCTGGGATAGTTCACATGTAACTAGCTGTGTCGGTCAGTTACGACACAGTACAGTGCCCGTCCATACAGGCAGTGAATTATAGTATTTTACAAACTGTTGCATACTTTATGTAACTGTGTACATTAGGCCAAATGCCAGGAATATGGCGCTCAGCAGCCAGTGCGAAAAATTGAGGATTTTATGTTGTTGTTTTTTTTAAAATATAGATAGTAACATTAAAAATAAAGTATAACATCACCAAAAATTATTTGAAAACATGTTTAACATAAAAGTGTGAATTAAACAAAAGTTAATTTTCTGATAGACACTTTCCTAAAGTTTGATTAATAATTGTTGTTGTTTGTCTGGGTGCTGCTACTTGCCTCTCCAGTACTCCTGAGTGGATGGTTGGTGTTAAAGGGGCTGTGCAAGAATGTGTGTATATGTGTATGACCGGGGGGGGGGGGGGGGGGGTTGTAAACTTACATACTTAAGGACTGGACTGAAGTTTGACATCTCCTGCAGCCAATCACGGGGTGTGGCAGTGGCCAGTTCCCTTTACATCATGTCACATGATGCAAGGCTATCCAGTCACCAGTGATTGGCTGCAGGACATGTCAAACCAGATGTTTTAACAGGACGGGCAAAGAAGGAGCAGGGCCCATAGTTGGAAGTCAGATAAATAAGCTTCCCTTTATAGGTCTGGCCAAGTGAGGGAGGTTTTATCAGATCAGCTGTTTGAAGAGAAGGCCTTGCTCCTACGAGCGCTGCCTTTTCTTCATTGTTTATTGCTCACTGTCGCATCTGCAGCAGTGAACAGGTAAAATTACACCCAAGCCGTCCCATTCACTTCTATGGGATGGCTCCTTCCATTCAAGTGTATAGTTGAGAGCGATTGTATAGAGGTGAATGGGACGGCCTAGGTGAAATTACACCTGCTCACCGCTGCGGTCACGATGGCAAGCAGGTAAACAATGAATAGAAGGCAGCACTGGTAGGAGCACGGCCTTCTCTTCAAACAGCTGATCGGCAGGGGTGCAAGTAGTCAGACCCCTGCTGATCTGATATTTATGACCTATCGAGAGGAGTTAGCTTGTTTTAATTATTTTTCCTTTTTATACTGTTTGAATTTCTACGTTGGGTCTTACATATTGTGATTTTTGAAATGGACAGAACTCTAGTTATTGCTTGATGAGAAATATTTAAGATGCATGCACCCTCGTCTGTTTTACAGTTAACTCCTTTATTAGCTTTATGTGATTGATACGGTTATTTATGTACTGCTTCTTTACTTCCATGCGGTTGGTTAGTAAACTATTTTCTTAAATAAATTAAAAAAAACATAGAAATAAAATTCCATTTTGCTGTTATAGCATTTTGGCATTACAGCTTCTCTCCTTGTGAATTGTCTCATGCATAACAAGATCTGATTTCTTTGTAAAACACTTCCCACATTCTGAACATAAATACAGCTTCTCTCCTTTGTGACTTCTCTTATGCCTAATAATATTCAATTTTTGTGCAAAACAAATCCCACATTCTGAACAAGAATACGGTTTCTCTCCTGTGTGACTTCCCTCATGTGTAACAAGATGCGATTTATTTGTAAAACATTTTTCACATTCTGAACATGAATACGGTTTCTTTCCTGTGTGAATTCTCTCATGTGTAACAAGACTTGATTTACCTGCAAAACATTTCCCACATTCTCAACATAAATATGGTGTCTCTCTGTCACGACCCTTGGTCATGGTCGTGACTCCTTGGGAGCCGCATGCAGTTACCCGCGGTTTTGGTGTTGTGACAACCGCAGCTGGGGGCACTTGGTGGTTTACCTCAGGTGCGGTTGCCGCGGATAACACGCATGCATGCGGTTGCCCTTGGCAACGTGTTTTATGTGCACTCCCTTTGTGTGTTTGTTGTGCACGAGGTGATGTTTAATATGCACCTGGACTCCTCCCTTCACCTGCGGTTGTCCGCGGCAACGTCTGGTGATGTTTGCATGCTGTGGAAGTGTCTCGGCCTGTGGGCTGTTCTGGAGGACACGGTTGCCACGCATGCCGTTGCCGTCGGAGACAGGTGAGTAAGGTTGTGTGCTTTCCCCTTTTTGTGAGTTTCCCTTCTGTGTTGCTGGAAGGGTTAACTCCCTTCCCAGTGTGTGTGATTTCACTGGGTGTGTGCTGATCGTTGGGTGTGGCCTCTTGGCCTATAAAGCCTCAGTCCCTGGCTGGGCTCAGTAGGTTGCTCTCAGCCATGCTGGCTGGAGCAGCCTCCTGTCTCCTCCATCTGCCTGGTGGGGACCATCCTTCTGGTCATAAACCATTGTCAGTTAATTCTATGTTTCACGGGGTTATTTAGGTGTGAATGGGATTGTGTTATTGCAGCCTATGGTCCAGGGTTCCTGTGTGATGTCTGGTGTGTGCTGTGTCCGTTGTTGTCTTATACTCACAGCACCTGCACATGGGTTCCTGGTTGTGTTGTCTGTGGCAGGTGAGTGATGAGTTGTTTCCATTTGCCTGCCACTGCCATAGCTGTTTTTCTATCCCCCTGTGTTGCTTGGCCGTTGAGACTCCTGCTCCTCCGTGTCCAGGAGGAGCAGGTTGTCTTACTCTGTCCCCTAGTTCAGGGCCGACTTGAGGGCTTGTAGGGACTTTTAGGTTCCGGCGTATGAGCCCTCCTACCACCAAGGTCGGCTCATGCAGACAGGAGACAGGGTCAGCGTTAGGGACGCTATAGGAGGTGACCTGCTCCCTAACTCTGTGGTCCCGGCCAAGTGGTAACCCTACCTTCTCCTGGCACCGCACGGCTGGGGGTTTTCCCCACCGCCAGCCGTGACAGTATGACCAGAACTGGCACCTCACCTGGTCTCCTTCGTAAGAGGGTGAAGCATGCATCCATTGACCATTGGGGTGCATGCGCGTTCTCCGGAGGGAGAGCGTTACGGGGTTCACCGTTAACGGCGCGGTTGGTGGCTTTTCCCCGCCACCTTGCTAACCGTGTCCGTGTTGGTGACCCCTCGTCCCTCTCAGGGTTCCTATCTCTGGTCGTCTGCTGGCAGCATTCCTTTGGTGTTCCGGCAGGTGTGCTGGTTGGGGAGTGTCTGCTGGCAGTGACCTGGAGTAGGAACGTTTTCCCTGAGTTGGATGCGGTGTCCTGTTTTCTTCCTCCAGACTGCTTTGTTGGCTGGCGACCTGGGACTGTTGTGTACGGTCCAGGTCTGTTGGCGGCAGTTCTGGGGGGAGATACGGGCATCTGTCGGGTGTCCTGTGCTCCTCCTCCGGACTGCTTTGTTGGCTGGCGACCTGGGACTGTTGTGTACGGTCCAGGTCTGTTGGCGGCAGTCCTGGGGGGAGATACGGGCATCTGTCTGGCAGTGCCTCCAGTTGTTCTCCCTTCCAGTCTGCTTTGTTGGCTGGCAACCTGGGACTGTTGTGTACGGTCCAGGTTTGTTGGCGGCAGCACTGGAGGGAGACACTGGTGATTAGCAGGCATTGCCCCTCCCCCCCCCCTCCCTGTTGTTTGGTCCCACCAGCTTCCCTTTTCGGTTGGGGGGGGCTTTGAGGGGAGGGAGTGTCACGACCCTTGGTCATGGTCGTGACTCCTTGGGAGCCGCATGCAGTTACCCGCGGTTTTGGTGTTGTGACAACCGCAGCTGGGGGCACTTGGTGGTTTACCTCAGGTGCGGTTGCCGCGGATAACACACATGCATGCGGTTGCCCTTGGCAACGTGTTTTATGTGCACTCCCTTTGTGTGTTTGTTGTGCACGAGGTGATGTTTAATATGCACCTGGACTCCTCCCTTCACCTGCGGTTGTCCGCGGCAACGTCTGGTGATGTTTGCATGCTGTGGAAGTGTCTCGGCCTGTGGGCTGTTCTGGAGGACACGGTTGCCACGCATGCCGTTGCCGTCGGAGACAGGTGAGTAAGGTTGTGTGCTTTCCCCTTTTTGTGAGTTTCCCTTCTGTGTTGCTGGAAGGGTTAACTCCCTTCCCAGTGTGTGTGATTTCACTGGGTGTGTGCTGATCGTTGGGTGTGGCCTCTTGGCCTATAAAGCCTCAGTCCCTGGCTGGGCTCAGTAGGTTGCTCTCAGCCATGCTGGCTGGAGCAGCCTCCTGTCTCCTCCATCTGCCTGGTGGGGACCATCCTTCTGGTCATAAACCATTGTCAGTTAATTCTATGTTTCACGGGGTTATTTAGGTGTGAATGGGATTGTGTTATTGCAGCCTATGGTCCAGGGTTCCTGTGTGATGTCTGGTGTGTGCTGTGTCCGTTGTTGTCTTATACTCACAGCACCTGCACATGGGTTCCTGGTTGTGTTGTCTGTGGCAGGTGAGTGATGAGTTGTTTCCATTTGCCTGCCACTGCCATAGCTGTTTTTGTATCCCCCTGTGTTGCTTGGCCGTTGAGACTCCTGCTCCTCCGTGTCCAGGAGGAGCAGGTTGTCTTACTCTGTCCCCTAGTTCAGGGCCGACTTGAGGGCTTGTAGGGACTTTTAGGTTCCGGCGTATGAGCCCTCCTACCACCAAGGTCGGCTCATGCAGACAGGAGACAGGGTCAGCGTTAGGGACGCTATAGGAGGTGACCTGCTCCCTAACTCTGTGGTCCCGGCCAAGTGGTAACCCTACCTTCTCCTGGCACCGCACGGCTGGGGGTTTTCCCCACCGCCAGCCGTGACACTCTCCTGTGTGAATTCTCTAATTTCTAACAAGATACGATTCATCTGCAAAACACTTCCCACATTCTGAACATTAAAATGTTTTCTGTCCTGTGTGGCTTCTCTCAAGTATAACAAGAGAGGCTTTATTAGTAAACCATTTTCCACATTCTGAACATGAATACGGTTTCTCTCCTGTGTGAATTATCTTATGTGTAACAAGACATGAATTATCTGCAAAACATTTCCCACATTCTGAACATGAATATGGTTTCTCTCTTCTTACCTTGTGATATAAGTGTCTCGTTCAGGTGTGGGAGGGAAACACCACACCGAACATAGGAGGAAAAGGGGTGAGGGAATAAGGCCTGGAAACTAGGGAAAGGAGATGGACACCTCCCAGTAAAACCCTAATCAAAGTCCTGACTAACTACCAGTATGAGCAGACCCCAGAGGTAGGTGAGTTCATACACAGGAATACCTAATATCCTAACTCACCCTATAGGACCCTGGTACTAATGTCAGGACTGAGACAACCTGTTCCTCCAAAAGGAAGGACAAACAGGAGTCTCCCTCAGGCCTTAATACAAAAGACAGGGAAATGCAAGGCACATAACTCAAACAAAATATAAAAGAGGAAAGGAAAGACTTAACTTCAAAGGAGCAATGGAAGATCCACAAACCAGCTATCCAAAACGGAAACTGAAGCCATAAACTGCACAGCATAGTGGGAGAAGCAACTATAATTAAGGAAGGTTAAATGACCACAATAGCAACACCTAAGGCAAGGGGTGTGGCCATTACCAGAAACAATACAGATGCCTATTGATCCACAAGGAAACCTGTCAGATCAAACCATGTGTTGCTAGTCTCACTGACATTCTGCCACCTGTCACAGGAATGTCCGTGACAATAAGAAGCTGGTGCTCCTCTATTACATGTCACTGCACACACGTGTATACACTGCACATGATGGCTCTTACCTTGTGATATAAGAGGCTGGTGGTCCTCCATTACATGTCACTGCACACACGTGTATACACTGCACAGAACAAGTCTTACCTTGTAATATAAGAGGCTTGAGCTCCTCCATTACATGTCACTGCACACACGTGTATACACTGCACATGCCGTCAGCTGCTAATACTGTAGGAGCACTGCACATGGGTGTGCAAACACAAACATAAGTACCAGAGCTCTACTGCAGCACATGAGGTCACATCACCGGATTCTTTGGGAAAAGAACTGGCCAGCATTCCCAATCAGAACAAGTCTGTCCTATGGAAGAGACTCGGTTACGAGAGCTAGTGGCAGTCGCCTCTAATAGCATAAAGTACCTAGGCATTCTTATAGGAAAAACCTGAGATTCCATATACCATCTCAACTATCCCCCTCTGTTTCAAACGATGTTGTCAGAATTAGACATATGGATGCAATTACCTATTTTTCTGTCGGGACGCTGTAATCTGATTAAGATGGTTAGCTTTGCAAGGCTCATTTACTCTATGCAGACTATACCTTTATTGATCAAACATTCTGATATTTCTACTATAGATACGGCCTTTCGCTCCCTTATATGGAGGGCTGGACGGTCCAGAATCTCATTGGCTAAATTACAACTTATGAAAGAGGATGGAGGGATACATTTCCCAGACATACGAAGATATAACCTAGCTAGCAACCTACGTTATTGCCTAGACTACTCTAAAGAGGCCAGCTTGGTAAAACCTTTGTCACTATCGGCCCTACTACATACTAGATACTCCTGCTTACCCCCTACTATTAAAAAGAGCTTCTTAATTAAGGACACTGTACCCACATGGAAGGCCACCAGAAAACTGTACGATCTACTATTTTAATTGTCCAAACACTTAAGGCTTTGGGGTCACCCGGACTTTCAGGGCCTTCACAACAAACAATTTCAGGAGTGGAGAGCTAAGGGTATAAATAAAGCAAAGGACTTATGGCATGAATTCTGAGAAAAGGTATCTTACCTTCCCGGAATTACGTAGAAAATTCACATTGGACCCATCACTCTTTTTAGCACACCTCCAGATATTTATGTTTTTTAAAGCCGAGGCTCCTAGATATCTCGAAGGAGTTTTCACCTACACCATATGACTTACTTATTCAGGGAAATTCACCAAATCCCCTTTCTCTGTCTGATCTCACACTCCTACTGAGGAATGCCTCCCCAGGTTATTCCTCGGCCTCTCAGTTCAAATGCTTCAGCAAACAGTTACAGATCCCAGAGTTACATAACAAAATACTCCACGGCTGGGGAAGAATTAGGAAGCCAATACCTAATGAGATATGGAGAGAAACCCAATTTAAAATAATACATAGGGCAATATATGGTTTCTATGACTCTCGCCTTCTGTCGAGGGCCAACAGAATTACTAGCTGCCCTAAATGCCAACAGCCAAACTCAGACCTATTACACAGTCTATGGCTGTGTCCATATTCAAAGACGTACTGGGAGGAGGTAAAGTCCTTGGCTGCCAAACTTATGAATGTATGTATTATATTATCACCAGAGCTTGTTTTGTTCTATTGGCACCCTGAGGAAAAACCAATCCCCCAGATATTTATGTGAGTCTCTTAGCAGCAAAGAGGTGTTTATTGCAAGGGTGGCTAAAACTTACAATCACTACTCCTTCTATGATTTTGCAGCAAATAAAATACAGCTTGAGGATGGAACTGTTGGGGTTAGAACATTCCAAAGAAATTTTGATAGGGAACCTAATGAAAAAATGGAAGAGATTCATATGTGTAGCTCTAGAGGATGAGGAACTAAAGCTCCTAGTTATACCTTTCTGTACTACTACATGGTTCTTTAGGGAACGGTTAAAAGGCACTTTAGGACGTTAAGAGGTGGCAGAGAGATAGAATGGAGAGTAACTATAGGATTTATATTATATCTATTTGGTCATGGTTTCTGAGTGGGTAGGTGGTCTCAATGCGGAGAGGGGGAAGGGTAACGTTGGTTTTTAAAAAAAAAAAAAAAAACTGAGAACAGGAGGAAGCTGAACATAGAATATGTGGCCCTAGGTGAGCATTGGCAGGGGACACAACACTTACAAGAAATACATATTTCTAAATTGTTTGAGATATGTACATGTCTTATTCTGTACTGGAAAGGACAATGATGTTATATGACATGCTTGTATCTTGCAAGTGTTTTCTTCTGTTTTCAATAAAAAAATATGTTTGAAAAAAAAAGAACAAGTCTGTCCTTATTCTCCTGGTCTTCTTTGTTGCAGCCAGTCTGCATCCCCAAGCAAAAAAGAGTGTCCTTGTCATCATCATCAGCTTCTTCTTCTCCTGCTAAGACTCCTCCTCCTCCACTCCATTGTGAGACATCCATAACGAAATATGTGGCCATGAAAAAACTATTGTCAGCCAGCTATTAGCTTGTCTACAAGCAAAACCCCCACTTGGTCAAGTTGCAGGTGGGGCAGTTGCTGTTGTACCATTTTGAGATGGTGTGGCAGTGGTAGCTCATCTGAGATGTACATCGGGTGTTGAAGCCCTTCAAAAAGACCACAAAATTTGTCAGTAGGGACAACTTTGCCATGAATGATCTCATAGTTATATAGTTTGTAAGGCTGGAAAAAGACATACACCCATCCACTGCAGTTTGTTGTACCTCTTATGTTAATCTAAGAACAGAGACTGACTAATATGCAGCAGGGAACTAGGACGGCAAAAGAAGAATGGCTAACGCATCTTGCTGAGCACCCCGTAGCTGTTGGGGACACACAAAGAGAAACTCCCATGAAGGGGGAGGATCAGCAGCTGCCAATGGAGGAGGAGTTGGAGGATAATAATGAGGAAGGTGACACTGGCAACGACACCCAATTGTCTCAGTGGCAACGGAGCTGGAAATAACTGGCTCCTCAGGCACGCTGGCCAGAATGGCGACCTGTATTCTTGCTTGCTTATGCACTTACTGTTGTATCATTCACATCAAGTAGTCTCATAAAATGGAGGAATGTTTTCCTACCTCTGAGAGGGAGCCAGATTACATTATTTCTGCCAGTCAAAACTAGAGAGCGACTTCTTTTTTTCTAATTGCAGATTTTTTAAATTCTATTTCCTGAACATGATTATCGGGCTGCCATCTTGTCTGAGCTGTTCTTAACAGATATTCTTTATAGCAGCCACCATTGGTCATAGACACAATGGGCCGGAGTGGACATGACTTTCATGGAAGAGTTTTCTAAGCATGTTCTGACCTGTGCAGAGCTTAAGAGGGAGCAGATAAGATTTGATAATCACCTAATGAGAATGGTGGATCCTGTCATTTGGGTGGATATCTGCAATTTTAATCCTGCCTGTAATGATAAGCAGATAACTGCAATAAAGTGATCTGTACAAAGAAGTTATTGTATTTTATGTTATTGGTTTTATTTATTATAGATAGTAACATTGAATATAAAATATAACATCACCCAAAATTATATGAAAACATGTTTAACATAAAAGTGTGAATTAAACAAAAGGTCATTTTCTGATGACACATTACTAAGGTTTGATTAATAATTGTGTTTGCTTGTTTCGGTGCTGCTACTTGCCTCTCCAGTACTCTTGGGTGTATAGTTGGTGTTAAAGGGGCTGTGCAAGAATGTGTGTGTGTGTGTTTGGGGAGGGGGATTTTAAACTGAAACTTACCTGCTTACCAGTGCTGTCTCCCCGCTCTTTCTGTACTGCAGTTTGACATTACCTGCAGCCAATCACGGAGTGTGGCAGTGACCGGTTCCCCTTACGTCATGTCACATGATGCAAGGCACCAGTCACAAGTGATTGGCTGCAGGCCGGTCAAAGAAGGAGCAGGGAGCCAGAGCCTGATGAGTAAGCTGTCTGCTTTATTTATATTGATGACCTATCCTTAGTATAGGTGATCAATGTCAGATCAACTGTTTGAAGAAAAGGCTGTGCTCCTACGAACGCTGCCTTCTCTTCATTGTTTATCTGCTTGCTGTCGCAACTGCAGCAGTAAGCAGGTGTAATTACACCTAAGCGGTCCCATTCACTTTTATGAGATGGCACCTTCCATTCAAGTGTATAGTTGGGAGACATCGTATAGAGGTGAATGGGACGTCTTAGGTGTAATTACACCTGCTCACTGCTGCGGTCACGATGGCGAGCAGGTAAACAATGAAGAGAAGGCAGCGCTCGTAGGAGCACAGCTATCTCTTCAAACAGCTGATCGGCAGGGGTGCCAGGAGTCAGACCACTGCTGATCTGATATTGATGACCTATCCAGAGGAGTCAGCTTGTTTAAATTATTTTTCTTCTTTATACTGTTTGCATTTCTATGCTGGGTCTTTCATATTGTTATTTTTTAAATGAACATAACTTAAGTTATTGTTTGATGAAAAATATTTGAGATACATGCACCCTCGTCTGTTTTACAGCTAACACCTTTATTAACGTTATGTGTTTGATACGGTCATTTATGTACTGCTTCTATACTTCCATGCAGTTAGTGATTAAACTATTTTCTTTAAAAAAAACTAAAAAAATAGGTATAAAGTTCTATTTTGCTGTTATAGCATTTTGGTGTTACAGCTTCTCTCCTTTTGAATTATCCCCTGCATAACAAGATCTGATTTCTTTGTAAAACATTTCCCACATTCTGAACATGAATATGGTTTTTCTCCTGTGTGACTTCTCTCATGTCTAACAAGATATGATTCATCTGCAATACACTTCCCACATTCTGAACATTAAAATGGTTTCTGTCCGGTGTGAATTCTCCCATGTGTAACAAGATATGATTTATCTGCAAAACATTTCCCACATTCTGAACATGAATATGGTTTCTCTCCTGTATGAATTCTCTCATGTCTAACAAGATTTGGTTTCTGTGCAAAACATTTCCCACATTTTGAACATGAATACGGCTTCTCTTCTGTGTGACTTCTCTCATGTGTAATAAGATATGATTTATTTGTAAAACAACTGCCACATTCTGAACATGAATATGGCTTCTCCCCTGTGTGACATCTCTCATGCGTAACAAGATTAGATTTTTGTGCAAAACATTTACCACATTCTGAACAAGAATACGGTTTCTCTCCTGTGTGATTTCTCTCATGTGTAACAAGATGCGATTTATTTGTAAAACATTTTCCACATTCTGAACATGAATTTGGTTTCTCTCCTGTGTGACTTCTCTTATGTCTAACAAGATAGGATTCATCTGCAAAACACTTCCCGTATTCTGAACATGAAACTGGTTTCTGTCCTGTGTGAATTCTCTCATGTGTAACAAGATATGATTTATCTGCAAAACATTTCCTGCATTCTGAACATGAAACTGGTTTCTGTCCTGTGTGAATTCTCTTATGTGTAACAAGATATGATTTATCTGCAAAACATTTCCCGCATTCTGAACATGAATATGGTTTCTCTCCTGTGTGAATTCTCTCATGTCTAGTAAGATCTGATTGTTGTGTAAAACATCTCCCACATTTTGAACATGAATATGGCTTCTCTCCTGTGTAAATTATTCTGTGTGTGGACTGACTTGATCTTCTTGTAAACTCTTTATCACAGTGAAACTCTTTACCCCCTTTCTGACCTGTACTTATGGTAACAATATGTGATAGATCAGGAGAAGGTTCCTCATGATTAGAGGGATTATGTGGTAGTTCTGGATAGAGGTTAATGTGGGTTTCTTCTGAAGAACGCTGCATGAGATCTTCATCTTCTGCTTTATAATTTAGGGATGATATGAAGTTTCCCTTAAAATGCTTACTGGGATTCTCTGTGAAGATGAAAATTGGAATGTTTTATTTTTTTTCCCCCCAAACTACAGAATAGACAAATGTATAACATTTCTATTAGACTGGAAGTGGTTCTAGCAGGAATTATAGGTGTACAGTAAGTAATTCATTTTGAATGCATTTCTGGCTTTGGTTCAAAACACTGCACATAGGAAAACGTTCAAATGGCCATTCTGACAGGCAGATTTAGGTACACTGGCCTTATCAGGCCCAAAAGATCTATTCATACTACATGCAGTATATACTGTAAAATCTAGAGATCCTCTTTAACCCTTTCAGGACTGGGGCATTTTACATTTCCGTTTTTCATTCCATAGCTTCCCGAAGCCATAACATTTTACTTTTCAGTTCACATAGCAGTATGAGGGATTATTTTGGTGGGACATGTTGTACTTTCTAACGTCACCATTTAAGGTTGCATTCAATGTAGTGGGAAGCTTAAAAATAATTCCAATGGGATTGAATTAGAAAAAAAAGCTATTTCACCACAGTTTTATGGGTTTTGGATTGACAGCGTTCACTACAATACGGGATAAAAAAGACCCGTGCCCTTCATTTTCTGGGTCAGTATGATTACAAAGGTACCACATATGTATAGTTTTTTTTTTACTTTAGAAAATATATTTTTCTTTGCATTGCAATATTTTGACCCCCATAAATTTTGGGGGAGTTGAAGAAATGAAAAAATGGTGAATCGTTCCATTACACTGTTTTCCGTTGGGATAAATATTTTTAGATTTTAATTGTACAAGTGTTTTGGGACGCAGTGATGCCTATGATGTCTATTTTTATTTTGGCGAAAGGAAGTGATTTGAATTTTTATATTTCTTTATATTTTAAAAAAAATTGTTTTTCTTTTTTACACTTTTTAAAAGTTCCCCCAGGGAACTTGAACATGCAATCATCAGATCGCTTCTGCCATAGACATTATGTAAAACACAAGTTAACCCATCACTACTTGTGAGGCTGGTGGTCCTCCACTACATGTCACTGCACACACGTGTATACACTGCACATGATGACTCTTACCTTGTGATATAAGAGGCTGGTGATCCTCCATTACATGTCACTGCGCACACGTGTATACACTGCACATGACGGCTCTTACCCTGTGATATAAGAGGCTGGTGCTCCTACATTACATGTCACTGCACACACTGCACATGACGGCTCTTACCTTGTGATATAAGAGGCTGGTGCACCTCCATTACATGTCACTGCACACACGTGTATACACTGCACATGACGGCTCTTACCCTGTGATATAAGAGGCTGGTGCTCCTCCATTACATGTCACTGCACACACGTGTATACACTGCACATGACGGCTCTCACCTTGTGATATAAGAGGCTGGTGCTCCTCCATTACATGTCACTGCACACACGTGTATACACTGCACATGACGGCTCTTACCTTGTGATATAAGAGGCCGGTGCTCCTCCATTACATGTCACCGCACACACGTGTATACACTGCACATGACTGCTCTAACCTTGTGATATAAGAGGCTGGTGCTCCTCATTACATGTCACTGCACACAGGTGTATACACTGCACATATCTATATGAATCCACGGCACTCTCTGAATAGTAGATTTGAAAAATTAATATTTTATTATTGTGTCCAACACCATCACGGTTATTTGTATAACAGAAGCAGGGCCTGCTTCTGTTATACAAATAACCGTGATGGTGTTGGACACAATAATAAAATATTAATTTTTCAAAATCTACTATTCAGAGAGTGCCGTGGATTCATATAGATATTTGATAGTGGCATAACAGCCTTTCCATTGAGCACCTCCTTTGGGGATATATTCCCTTATTTTGTGACGGGGTGCCTTCCAATTTTTTGTCTTATACACTGCACATGACGGCTCTTACCTTGTGATATAAGAGGCTGGTGCTCCTCCATTACATGTCACTGCACACACGTGTATACACTGCACATGACGGGTCTCACCTTGTGATATAAGAGGCTGGTGCTCCTCCATTACATGTCACTGCACACACGTGTATACACTGCACATGACGGCTCTTACCTTGTGATATAAGAGGCTGGTGCTCCTCCATCATGGCCTCCTTGTACAGATCCTTGTGTCCTTCTATATACTCCCACTCCTCCATGGAGAAATAGACAGTGACGTCCTGACACCTTATAGGAACCTGACAACACAATGACACCGTCATCACCCAGACCCCTCCAGTGCTGTTACTGGAGAATTTCCCAGCATTCCCAGCAGTGTCACCTCTCCAGTCAGCAGCTCCATCATCTTGTGGGTGAGTTCCAGTATCTTCTGCCCATGTATCAGAGGGTGAGGGGGAGGCTCTGTGATGGGGTGAGGGGTCCTGCTCTGCCCTCCTGACTCCTGGAGATGGATGATGGGAGTCACACAGTCCTCCGATGTCTTCTTCACTATTGTGTACTCCTGTGGATGGAGAGAGACACTTAGGGAATAAACCCTTCTGGGGCCATGTGCTCTCCTCCGGCCCTCTCCTCCTGGGTACAACGTGCCTACTTACCTTCTCATGGCTCCTACAACATGACTATTGGTCACTGGTCACATGACACATCACTCACCATATTGGGGGCTGATCTTCAGGTTCTCCATCACTTGGAAGGTCTGGAGGCCATTCTACAGGACCCTGGACTCTTCCTATCACTTCCTATGATGGATTCTCCTTCCCGATGTCTGACTTGTTACAAAATACAATAAAGAGGAGAGAAATCTAGAAAAGTTTACCTCTCCGCTCAGCAGGGAGACGATCTCCAAGGTGAGGTCTAATAGTCTTCTGCTGATCTCCTTCCTGTCCATCCTTGGTGGCTCATTCAGGAGAAGGGTCGTATTGTGGTTTTCTTCATCCCTCCTCCAAAAAAAGGAATAAAGGTTAATCAGTGAGTCCCATGTCCCCGATAATGAGGGTGAGAAAAAGTACAACTCATCCTGCAAAACTCCCTCATAAAGCTGCACTGACGGGAAAAACCCTGAGCTCCGGGTGTATCTAAGCTCCTGGCAGTGCAGTGTGTATCTAAGCTCCTGACAGTGTAGTTTATGGAGGCAGGAGACACCTGGCAGTGCAGTGAGGTTTGTACATCCATGTAAATCAGGGATCAGCAACCTCCAGCTGTTGCGAAACTACAACTCCCAGCATACACACTTCCTCAGCTGTTCCTGTAATTCTTCATGTAGAATATGGACCTGTGACCATCAGAGACCATGGCCTCCTGTGATCTCCAGATCCTGAGTCTGCGCACGTGGACCCTCGGTCGGTGACTTGTAGGGTCACATGGTCCGGTTTTCCGATGCAGTTTTAGAAACCAAGTCCCATAGACTTTCTTTCCTTTCATGATCCACTCCTTTAGCTTCCAAAATGGACATTAACTCCTTCATTACTGTACGAACCTTTCTCATCAGACACCATGATAAGGATACTTTCACACTAGCGTTTTTCTTTTCCGGCACTGAGTTCCGTCCTAGGGGCTCAATACCGGAAAAGAACTGATCAGTGTTATCCTAATGCATTCTGAATGGAGAGCAATCAGTCTTCAAATGTCCGTTTGCATGCAGATTGCCGGATTCGGCAGGCAGTTCCGGCGACGGAACTGCTTGTCGGATCACTCTGCCGCAAGTGTGAAAGTAGCCTAATCACTATATCAATGACCGGCCTCCACAACCCGATGGGGTCACCAGCCTTCACAGCCCTCACCTAGGGGGCATAGGACCTCCTCCTGTACACAACTTCTAGACTCACAGGTGCCTTCCACCGAGCCCATAAAGTAGGTGGAGAGAGCAATACTATAGTGCATAGTTCTCCCTTATAAAGAGGGGCTCAGACGCCTGTACAGCAATTCCCAGGAGGCTGCAGTCCCTGGATCCAGCAGAGAGGTGAAGAGTGACACCAGTAAGACCCCCCGGACCCCACTAATGACATGGAGTAATGTGGACAGACAGCGAGACATCTCTCCGGATCTGAGGAGACGAGGAATCTGTAGAGGAGCTCGGAATAAGAAATCGCTGTCTGACCGCATCATTCTCCTGACTGGATTCTCGCCATCCCAGGAGAAGCGCGGCATCTGCTCTGTTCTGGGGGAATCCACTCCGCACTTCTCTTCTGTAAAGTGTCCCATCACTGAGCAGAGAACAGACATTTCTACATGGAACACGTATGTGACACGTCTGCTCTGCACATGCCTTCTAACCACGCCCCCTAATAAACCTGGGGAGGCGGTCCCTGATGATGGGCATTGGGGCTGGCGCTGTGATAGGCGCCTCCTGGCTGTCATACATTCCTATGTCTGCACCAAATCCCCGGAATATTCCCCATAGGAACCGTTCAGCCGAATGATAACAACCCCCACTATCCCCACTACTACTCCACCCTCCACTGCACCCTGTCCCCTATCTCACACCGCCGCTGACTGCATCTACAGTTGTCATGTGGAGAGTGCCTCAATTGGCGTGAGGAGACTTACAGGCCATACATGCTCCTCTGTTATTCTGGGAAGAGGGTATCCAAATTAGCTCTTAAGCTCCGCCTCTAATACCACCAGATGTAAGGCAGCTATCCTATAAGTCAACGTTCAACCCTTTAAACATGCCTTGAGACTTGAATTGGATATTAAATAAGCCAGCACCTTATCTCCAGACAACTGTTTCGGGATGATTTTCCCCAAATCCTGACTTAGGCCTCTCACCCAGTTAAGCCAGTACTCTCCGCTCTGGACTGTTGAGGGGCAAACCCCTCCATCCCCCACCCCCAAGACAGCTGTCTGCAGATGAGATGCTGGCTTATTTATTATCCAAGTCATGTCTCAAGGCCAGTTAAAAGGTCAAACATTGCATAGGATAGCTGCGTTACCATGATCCGGACACTGGTACACAACTGGGTCATGGTGTGAATCCATAGGCTGATTTGGCGCAGAGGGGTGATTACATGGGAAAGCGCTCATCTTCTCACTCCTTCCCAGGCAGAAAAGACCCCCCATATAGAACAATCAGAGAGATGGAGGAGAAGGGGAATGATAGCACACACAGAAGTCCATGTGACCTTCCCCCTGCTGTCATATCTTGAGTTGTGTAGCAACAAGAGAGGTCTGGTCTTGTTTGAAAGCTGACAATCTAAGCTTTACAACAAGACTGGGTTTGAAGAATTAGATGCCATAGGTAGGGAGGGACGCATAATCTTAAAAAATAGGTTCGAGAGTGAAAGCTGAAACCTGCGTTCACATTCCGGTACTATCAGTCCCAACCGGTTTCTAAAGGCTTTATCTCTCAATGTAGAGAAGCTAAGGCTGCAATCCTGGTCTCTTTCAAACAAGACCAGGTCCATAACTTTAGCCCAAGGTCGCATGACATATTTTCCGTAAGAGTAAGAATACTCCTTTTTTGAATACGCATTTTTGAGGAGTATTTTTAGCCAGGGAGGAATATGAAAGTTGCAGTAATTGAAATAAATTATGTCGGCCCAAATAATGTAAAAAGGTTGCTATTTCTGCAGAGAAACCATGCAGCCAAAAACACTGAGGCAAATATCTTGATTGTACCATGCCCCGGCTGAGCAGTGGAGCCTCTCATACCTGACGGCAGATCAGAGGCTCAGCCAGAGCATGCTGGTGCGGTCAGGATGTTATATTTGCCCTAATCAGTTCACATTACTTTGGGCTGCACATGCAGCCAGGTTATCACTATTACGATTAACCCCGCAATGTGCTGCTCTGTAAGATCCAGTGCCCACAGATGAGATGACAGAGCAGTGTGGAAATATAGTGGGAGCCGAGGGCCTGGAGACAGTGGAAGAGAACACAGGATGGCGGTGGCGGTGGGCACGGGAAGCAGTACTTCATCGCAGCTCTTGTTACTGGAATCTGACCTCTTGCCTGGCAGTGACCTCCTCACCTCTGATGTCGGCAGCTGGCTCCGCAGTCAGAAGAATGCAGTCCAAATGTCCTCTGGCCACCACCTTCCCAGAACTGTTCTCGGTGGAAGTTCGGGTCCCAGCACCTATCAGACCATTGTCTGAGATGAGAATACCCCTTTAATTACGCATGAGCCTTTTTTCAAAGCGTAAATTTGCCTGTAGAGGCGTTATTGTGAGCTCTGCCTCTAGCTGCTACACAGCCTGAGCTATGGCGGGTTACAGCACCGCTCCCCCAGCTGCCCGCGTTCTGCCCTGGATAAACTGTTACTTCCTTTTCCCAAAACCCGAGCAGGGCGCAGGTAACACTGTCGGAGGATTATCGGGCGCAATATTTTTTTATTGTATTTTACTAATTTTGGGCTTAAAATCATTTATTGATCTTTATTAAAAATATTCAGCAGCTTTGTCATAAAGGTTAAAGGAGTATTCTTAGGTCGGAAATTGGGGGCATATAGCTAGGGGCCCGCACCTATACTTAGAACAGAGCCCACAAAGTGAAGGAGGGCGCAGTGTGCATGTTCAGCCGCCTTACATTCATTCTTATGGGAGCACCGAAAATGGGGCTGACGGACATAGCTGAGCCAGTGCTCACATAGAAATGAATGGCAGTCGGCCACGCATGCGCACTGCTTAACATTGCAGGCTCCCCCTCTGGGACCTGCACATATCAGACACTGGGGCATATCCTAGCGATATGCCCCCAATGTCCAAGATGGGACAACCCCATTAACTTCTGCCTTGCTGTGAGAAATGTACTTTGTGCCGGTCATCTAATAACCCTTATCTCTATACTACTAAGAGGCCATAAACACAGTAGGGTAAGAACTGAGCTATAATGAATGTTTATAAGGTCAGAGAGCAGAGATAAAGAGCCCGTCACCTGAGCTGCCTGACGGAACAAAGTGAACATTCAGATCCTGCTACTAGAGAATCTCAAGGCTGCAAAGAGAAAGGAGCTCAACATTTTTAATAAAGACCAATTGAAAACTGATTGTTAGCTCAAAATGAGTACAACGTAATAATGAAAAAAACTTGACCGCACCACATAGCCTGAGCGGGGCCGGTCTCCTTAGGAACTATAGGGTCCGGCCTGTAAGGAGGAACCTAGAGGATACTGGACATTTCTCATTAATAGACCTTGGGCCCCATACTTGCTGGGCGGGGCCAGTCTTCTTAGGAAATTTAGGGCCCAACCTGCGAGGTGAGGAGGAGCCAGGAGGGCACTGGCCCAATACTCGCTGGGTGGGGCCGGTCTCCATGGTAACTGTAGGTCACGCTTGTGAGGTGAGGAGGAGCCTGGATATTTCTCATTAATAGGCCCGATACCTGCTGGGCGGGGTAACTCTCTATGGTAAGTATAGGGTCCAGCCAATGAAGTGAGGAGGAGCCTGGAGGACACTGGACATTTCTCATTAATAGGATTTATTATGTGTAATGGAGGAGCATCTCCAGAGGTGACATGTCTGAGCTCTCCACCACACTGTCTCCTCACAGCTCATCTTACCTGCAGGCTGGAGGAATGGCTGATACCAGAGAGAACAAGAGCCCTGACTACCGACCAGGACCTGCCCAGTATCTGCTGCTGGGTAATGCCTACAATGTATGGGCTCTGGAGAGGTCTGGGACACTTTATGAGGTGATGTTCTGATTTGGAGGCTGAAGGACTTTTCCTACAAGTTCTGTGAGGGATCAGATTAGACATTAGTTCTCAGAAGGAATTGGGGGCGGGGCTAGATTCTGTCAGAAGCCCCTTCAGTTTAGAATGTACTGAGAGCTAAAGGACCTGTGATGATGTCACCGTCATGTGATCAGTGCAGGGGGCGGAGCTAGCCAGGAGATTCACTGATCACATGACGGTGACGTCACCGCAGGTCCTTCAGCTAGGGCAGTGCAGCAGATACTGGGCAGGTCCTGGTCGGTAGTCAGGGCTCTTGTTCTCTCTGGTATCAGCCATTCCTCCAGCCTGCAGGTAAGATGAGCTGTGAGGAGACAGTGTGGTGGAGAGCTCAGACATGTCACCTCTGGAGATTCTCCTCCATTACACACAAGGAATCCTTCTCCGCTCCTCAGCTTAGTATGATGTGGGGAGAGTGGGGGTTGTCATCATTCACTGGACTCTGTCCTGGTGAGGGGCCCCTGCCTCCACGAGCAGAATGAATGGAACGGGGCCCAGCATCAGCTCAGCTCTCTCCAGTCTCTTCTCTAGGAGTTGTGGACACAGCTGAGCACAGCCCAGAGGTGGGACCTGCATCTATCAGACATTTATCTCCCGTGGAGCCACCAGAAATCTCCATGTTGGGGCCCCTGGAATCCATGTGGTGGGGGCTCAGGAAGTGCGGTTCTGGAGGTGACATCTGGTCTTGTCCCCTGGATGATTTCTTCTCCTCTTCTCATAAAGGCGCCTGCAGTACTAGAAGTCTCCAGCTCCTCCAGTTCTCTCCTCTTCTCCTGAATGACCACCAAGGATGGACAGGAAGGAGATCAGCAGAAGAATATTAGACCTCACCTTGGAGATCATCTCCCTGCTGAGCGAAGAGGTAAACTTTTCTAGATTTCTCTCCTCTTTATTGTATTCTGTAACAAGTCAGACATCGGGAAGGAGAATCCATCATAGGAAGTGATAGGAAGAGTCCAGGGTCCTGTAGAACGGCCTCCAGACCTTCCAAGTGATGGAGAACCTGAAGATCATCCCCCAATATGGTGAGTGATGTGTCATGTGACCAGTGACCAATAGTCATGTTGTAGGAGCCATGAGAAGGTAAGTAGGCACGTTGTACCAGGAGGAGAGGGCCGGAGGAGAGCACATGGCCCCTGAAGGGTTTATTCCCTAAGTGTCTCTCTCCATCCACAGGAGTACACAATAGTGAAGAAGACATCGGGGGACTGTGTGACTCCCATCATCCATCTCCAGGAGTCAGGAGGGCGGAGCAGGACCCCTCACCCAATCTCAGAGCCTCCCCCTCACCCCCTGACACATGAGCAGAAGATCCTAGAACTCACCCACAAGATGATGGAGCTGCTGACTGGAGAGGTGACACTGCTGGGAATGCTGGGAAATTCTCCAGTAACAGCACTGGAGGGGTCTGGGTGATGACGGTGTCATTGTGTTGTCAGGTTCCTATAAGGTGTCAGGATGTCACTGTCTATTTCTCCATGGAGGAGTGGGAGTATATAGAAGGACACAAGGACCTGTACAAGGAGGCCATGATGGAGGAGCACCAGCCTCTTATATCACAAGGTGAGAGCCGTCATGTGCAGTGTATACACGTGTATGCAGTGACATGTAATGGAGGAGCACCAGCCTCTTATATCACAAGGTAAGAGCCGTCATGTGCAGTGTATACACGTGTGTGCAGTGACATGTAATGGAGGAGCACCAGCCTCTTATATCACAAGGTAAGACCCGTCATGTGCAGTGTATACACGTGTGTGCAGTGACATGTAATGGAGGAGCACCAGCCTCTTATATCACAAGGTAAGAGCCGTCATGTGCAGTGTATACACGTGTGTGCAGTGACATGTAATGGAGGAGCACCAGCCTCTTATATCACAAGGTAAGAGCCGTCATGTGCAGTGTATACACGTGTGTGCAGTGACATGTAATGGGGGAGCACCAGCCTCTTATATCACAGGGTAAGAGCCGTCATGTGCGGTGTATACACGTGTGTGCAGTGACATGTAATGGAGGAGCACCAGCCTCTTATATCACAAGGTAAGAGCCGTCATGTGCAGTGTATACACGTGTGTGCAGTGACATGTAATGGAGGAGCACCAGCCTCTTATATCACAGGGTAAGAGCCGTCATGTGCAGTGTATACACGTGTGTGCAGTGACATGTAATGGAGGAGCAACAGCCTCTTATATCACAAGGTAAGAGCCGTCATGTGCAGTGTATACACGTGTGTGCAGTGACATGTAATGGAGGAGCACCAGCCTCTTATATCACAAGGTAAGACCCGTCATGTGCAGTGTATACACGTGTGTGCAGTGACATGTAATGGAGGAGCACCAGCCTCTTATATCACAAGGTAAGAGCAGTCATGTGCAGTGTATACACGTGTGTGCAGTGACATGTAATGGAGGAGCACCAGCCTCTTATATCACAAGGTAAGAGCCGTCATGTGCAGTGTATACACGTGTGTGCAGTGACATGTAATGGAGGAGCACAAGGTAAGAGCCGTCATCTGCAGTGTATACATGTGTGTGCAGTGACATGTGGATCTGGGGTAATGTCACTTCCATATGGAGACAGTAGACAACAGGAAAGTTCTGCGGGGGCGGGGCTTAACTTGGAAACAGCATAGCTTGCTGTTCTTTACTGTATCTGTAGCTCCAATGCACTGCAATGTGAGCAATTGGAACAGTGGAGCGCTGACCACCTTTGCTTAGCACTTGCAGGATGCGACATTTTGACACAAACACATCTTGCTCTGCTGGTTGTAGAATACTCGGCGGCCAATTAAATCCAATTTCACTCTAATCCCAAGATATATTAAATTCACAGCACATCAACAATGTGGAACCCGGATTGCCTCAGTTTCAACTTCTTTTGGGGCGTATTCTCCATTTAGAGGTTTTTATGTTGTATCTGCCATAAGTGTACATTTTATAAAAATGTATCAATAAAACTGCAGCAGGATCAACACAAGACGGGCATAACAGTCCTTCTAATGAAGCTGTCTCTCAGTGATCTTCAAGGTTCCTGTTCCTGTCCAGCAAGGCGGCAGTTCCTCTCATGTTTTTGTCAGAGAAAACCAATGTTGTCAGATATATATACGTAAATTTAGAGCTTTCTCCTTTGTGGTTTCTTGTGCCTAGTGGAGAGGAGACTGGGAGTGGTTGTTTTTTCTGATCTATAGACAGATCTACAGGAGGCCATGTATTCAGTCACTGTGTGCTTGTGTCTCCATAGATGGATCCAGGAGGAGAAATCCACCAGAGAGATGTCCCCGTCCTCTGTATTCCCAGGACTGTCCAGAGGAGAAGGTCCCGGAGAACCCTCAGGTAGATGGAGCTGAGCCCTATACACATCTATATAGGGGGGTCCTGCGGTCATAGAGGGGTCATAGATTGTGGGGGTCTCTTATGTGGATCTGTTAGGTTTCCCACCTGTCTGCTGTATTGTACTGAATTGTTACAGATGATAAATCAGGGGGAAGATCTGACTGATATTAAAGTGGAGGTTGAAGAGCGGATGATGGGCGATCCCCCATGTAAGATTGAGGTGGAGGAGAACATTCCAGGAGATGTCACCACAGGTATGGAATCATGAATGGAGAAAGTGACTTCAGATTCTGTCCTTGATGCCTTCAGGGCAGGAGGAGAATCTGATCACCGGCTGCTGCTCTTTGATTGGAGATGTCCCCATCACATCATGAAGTGTTCACCGTCAGCTGGATAACGAGATCTCTGATCAGATTCTTCTCTGATCCCGGCTGTTCCTGCAGGACATGACGGTCAGTCACATCCACACACCCACTGGGGATTATGGGGGCACAGCTTTTGTGTCTGTGCTACTACATGTACGCCATTGTGCAGGAATTACATGCCGCCAGTGACCTACATGTACGTACCTCATTGTGCAGGAAAGGGTTAACCATCATGTTGGGATAGTAAAGAAATATTAAAGGGACACTGACAGGCCGACTAAGCATAATTAGCTGTATATATGACTGCACAGGTCTTCTAATGTGTATTAAAAACATATAAGTCTAACCCCTGTCCACCTTATGAAGACTGTAAAATCGCTCGTCTTTCCGCCCAAGGGGCGGCGTTTCAGCTTCACTTCTGCCCAGGTAGCCTCCCCCCAACCGTTCTGAAGCGCCGCCCAGCTCATCAATATTCACTTCGCTGGGCGGCTTCTGCTGTCCCCGACGTTCCGAGATCCGGCACATGCTCAATACAAAGCTATGGGCATCGGACTCCATTTGAGCTTGGCCGGGATCACATCGTGCCTGCGTCCCCTCTGCTTCTTTGAGGCCGCTTCAGCCTCTGCGTTCTGCGCCGGGCACTTTTCTGAAGCCGCCCAGTGAAGTGAATATTGATGAGCTGGGGGGCGGCTGCCTGGGCAGAAGTGAAGCTGAAACGCCGCCCCTTGGGCACAAAGACGAGCGATTCTATCAGGTTATAAAACATCATTTTACAGTCTTCATAAGGTGGACAGGGGTTAGACTTATATGTCTTTAATACACATTAGAAGACCTGCGCAGTCATATATACAGCTAATTATGCTTATTCGGCCTGTCAGTGTCCCTTTAAACAGTAAGTTATAGATTTTGGTGATTTTCTTTATGAAGATTAAAGGATTTTTGCAGTAAAAAAGGAAATAACTGCTGTAAAACTGTCCTCCTAAGACACGTGACTAAGTGCTCTCCTCTTTCACTTTGGCCTGCGACTCTTCTTTCTTAGCAGCGGTCATGTGACATGAATCCACCATAGATTAAAATTATATTACTAGATGATAAACAGCAAAAAAAAAAAAACCCTGCAAAGACCAGTGGGGGAATTAGTGTTTTTTTTGTGTTCCTTAAAAAAAATCTAATGAAATCTAACAATAAATGACACATTGACAGGAAAATCTAAAAGTTGTGGGTCATGTGATGTGACAAAAAGAAGTTCTGGTCCCCGCACCGCCGCTGCTGTTTCTCCCCGTGTGCCGATGAAAACATCCGGTGTCGGGGGGGGGGGGGGGGAGCAGCCAATGACAGGCAGGGACGAGCCTCCCTAGCGTCACCCGTGATGCTAGGGAGACTCGCCCCCTTCTGCCATTGGCTGCTCCCCCCCCCCCCGACACCGGATGTTTTCATCGGCACACGGGGAGAAACAGCAGCGGCGGTGCGGGGACCAGGAATGGCGCAGGAAGCGGAGTAAGTATATTCCTTGTGAGGGGCCCGGGCGTATGGGGGGCAGTTTATAGTACTGGATAATTCCTTTATATACGACGGGGGATATTCCCATCTTGCTATTTCATCCTTACCTGCTGCCAGCTCTGCTGTTCACTTCCTGGTTTCCTGCTGCAAAGGCTGGGCGGGCTTAGGCAGTTTGAGTGAAGGCTGGCCACGCCTCCTTATGACATCACACTGAGAACTCAGTCCTTGCATGCTAGTTCATGTGAAGAGTATGAGTCATCAGTCTGGCAGCCTGCAGTGTCTGTGAGGCCCCTCCCCTCGGCTGGGGAATCATCAGAGAGCTGTGATAAGTGAGCTCAGTGTACAGGAACGTGTGGCTGTCCTGCATTCTAATACAGTTTCACACACAAAACCCATTCTAAGCAGCAAAACAATAATTCACTACTTTACATCAGCCCAAAAGCATGTTAGCTAGTAGCCAAATGATCTGTGCTTTTGCCTCGCTTAAAATATTACCATCCCCCACTGACCAGCACTGATGCAGATTTGTTTCCATTACAGGTCTACTACAGTTGTGTATACACCTAAGGGTATTTTCACACTAGCGTTAGGGCTCTTTCACACTTGCGTTGTTCTGTTCCGGCATAGAGTTCCGTCGTCGGGGCTCTATGCCGGAAGAATCCTGATCAGTTTTATCCCCATGCATTCTGAATGGAGAGAAATCCGTTCAGGATGCATCAGGATGTCTTCAGTTCAGTCTTTTTGACTGTTCAGGACGGAGATAATACCACAGCATGCTACGGTTTTATCTCCGGCCAAAAAAACTGAAGACTTGCCTGAATGCCGGATCCAACATTTTTCCCCATAGGAATGTATTAGTGCCAGATACGGCATTTAAAATACCGGAATGCCGGACCGCAGACCGAAAAAAATAAATGCCAGATCCGTTTTGCCGGATGACAACGGAAAGACGGATCCGGCATTTCAATGCATTTTTCTGACTGATCAGGATCCTCTGCGTCATCCGTCTCCGCCAGTACCTTCTAGCACTGTGTCAGAACCGCTTCCTATACAGCTCTGCTACATCCGTCTCCGCCAGTACCCTCTAGCACTCTGGCAGAACCGCTTCCTATACAGCTCTGCTACATCTGTCTTCGCCAGTACCCTCTAGCACTCTGGCAGAACCGCTTCCTATACAGCTCTGCTACATCCGTCTCCGCCAGTACCCTCTAGCACTCTGGCAGAACCGCTTCCTATACAGCTCTGCTACATCCGTCTCCGCCAGTACCCTCTAGCACTGTGGCAGAACCGCTTCCTATACAGCTCTGCTACATCCGTCTCCGCCAGTACCCTCTAGCACTCTGGCAGAACCGCTTCCTATACAGCTCTGCTACATCCGTCTCCGCCAGTACCCTCTAGCACTCTGGCAGAACCGCTTCCTATACAGCTCTGCTACATCCGTCTCCGCCAGTACCCTCTAGCACTGTGGCAGAACCGCTTCCTATACAGCTCTGCTACATCTGTCTTCGCCAGTACCCTCTAGCACTCTGGCAGAACCGCTTCCTATACAGCTCTGCTATATATATATATATAATATACAGTCAGGTCCGTAAATACGGGGACATTGACACAATTCTAACGTTTTTGGCTCTATATACCACCACAATGGATTTGAAATGAAACAAACAAGATGAGCTTTACCTGCAGACCGTCAGCTGTAATTTGAGGTATTTACACCCAAATCAGGTGAACGGTGCAGGAATTACAACAGTTTGCATATGTGCCTCCCACTTGTTAAAGGGGTTGTCCGGGATCAAACATTTTTTTTTAAAACTGCTTACTCACTGTTAGTAGCCAAATCTATCTTCCTAAGATGTTTTTAGGTAGCTTTTGCACTGCTGCATGGCTCCTCCAGTCCCCAGCAGACTGTGTACATATCTGTTTATGTGCCATCACTTCCTGCTGCAGTGCATTGTGGCTCCCAGTGCAGATCAGCAGCTCCTGGTTTCTACAGTGTAAGATCACCTCCCTGCACCCGCCCCCCTCATACATATTCCGCCCCCCCATAGATCCGCCCCCTCATACATATTCAGCCTCCTCCATAGATCTGCCCCCCTCATACATATTCATCCTCCTCCATAGATCCGCCCCCTCATACATATTCCGCCTCCTCCATAGATCCGCCCCCCTCATACATATTCAGCCTCCTCCATAGATCCGCCCCTCTTACATATTCAGCCTCCTCCATAGATCCGCCCCCTCTTACATATTCAGCCTCCTCCATAGATCCGCCCCCCTCATACATATTCAGCCTCCTCCATAGATCCGCCCCCTCTTACATATTCAGCCTCCTCCATAGATCCGCCCCCTCATACATATTCAGCCTCCTCCATAGATCCGCCCCCTCTTACATATTCAGCCTCCTCCATAGATCCGCCCCCCTCATACATATTCAGCCTCCTCCATAGATCCACCCCCCTCATACATATTCAGCCTCCTCCACTCCTCCATAGATCCACCCCCCTCTTACATATTCCTCCCCCATAAACCCCTCCCTGCTCTGGCTCTTGCACATGTCTTGTGCTCAGTGTTTGCAGACAGTGAACACACAGGGAGCAGCTCCATCTTTCCACAATGGTAGATCATTTTTAGTTGCGTGTGTACATTCATCATTACAATAACCAATTATTAGTAATATATCTTAGCATTGCTAATGTTTTACAATTTCAATAGTTTTGCTCTGCTACACAGTAAGGCTATTTTCACGCTCACGTTTGGTGTTGATCCATCATGGATGGATCCGCACCGATAATACAAACTGCTGCATCCGCTCAGAATAGATCAGTTTGTATTATCTTTACCTTAGCCAATATGGATCCATCTTGAACACCATTAAAAGTCAATGGGAGATGGATCCATTTTCTATGGTGCCAGATTGTCATAAAAAACAGATCCGTCCCCATTGACTTAGGGCTCTTTCACACTGGCGTTTTTGCTTTCCATCCTAGAGTTCCGTCCTCGGGGCTCCAGGACGGAAAGATACTGATCAGTGTTATCCCCATGCATTCTGAATGGAGAGAAATCCCTTCAGGATGCATCAGGATGTCTTCCGTTCAGTTTGTGAAAGTTTTTTGGACGTTGACAAAACCGTATCATGCTGCAGATTTGTCTCCGTCCAAAAATCCGGAAGACATGCCATAACGCCGGATCCGGAATTAATGTCCATTGAAGTGCATTAATCCGGACCCGACGTTTACCTTTTATGAATGGTTACCATGGTAGCCAGGACGCTAACGTCCCGGCTGCCATGGTAAAGTGTAGTGGGGAGGCAGGGGACAAGTATACTTACCGTCCGTGCGGCTCCCGAGTCCCGGGGCGCTCCACAATGACGTCAGAGCGCCCCATGAGCATGGATCACGTGATCCATGCAAGTGGGGTGCTCTGATGTCATTGTGGAGCGCCCCGGGACCCTCACGGACTGTAATTTTACCGCTCCCCCGCTCCACACTACTTACTATGGCAACCAGGACTTTAATAGCGTCCTGGCTGCCATAGTAACACTGAAAGCAATTTGAAGACTGATCAGTCTTCAAATGCTTTCAGTTGTCTTGCGCTGTGACAGATCCGGCGGGCATTTCCGGTGCACGCTGGATCCACACAACGCAAGTGTGAAAGAGCGCTACATGAGCGCTTGGCAGCTGTAGACATCTCTGTTGGTCCCATGTTCATATGTGCCCGCATTGCTGAGAAAAATGATGTGAAAGAGGCCTAAGGCTCCTTTCACACCTGCGTTCAGGTGTCCGCTCGTGAGCTCCGTTTGAAGGGGCTCACAAGCGGCCCTGAACGCAGCCGTCTGGCCCTAATGCATTCTCAGTGGAGGCGGATCCACTGAGAATGCATCCGTCTACCAGCACTCAGCCTCCGCTCCGCTCAGTGAGCGGACACCTGAACGCTGCAAGCAGCGTTCGGGTGTCCGCCTGGCCGTGCGGAGGCGAGCGGATCCGTTCCGACTTACAATGTAAGTCAATGGGGACGGATCCGCTTGAAGATGACACTAAGGAGTTTCCTGGGGTTCCATTCGATTCCTCTGCACTGCAAAAGGATAGAACTTGCTCTATCTTCTTGCTGAACAGATGAATCGTGGACCCATTCAAGTGAATTGGTCCATGATCTGTATCTGGCTGGCCCACGGTTGGTGCACGTGCATGGTGGACCTCAACAGCACAGGCACGGGCTGCACATGGTCACGCGAATAAGCCCTTTAGCGGCAGTTAAAAAACATGAATGCCGCCTGTGTGCTGTCATAAATTTGTCTAAATAAACAGTCCATCAGGGCTCATGTACACTGCGGCTGGCCAGCCATGGCCGTATTGCCTCCCGCATACAGTGGGCCCGTAATACACATCCACTGGTCATATGCAACACTGATCAAGGACCTATTCACTTGAAATTGTACGCAATCAAGGAGATGCAGTGCAGAAATGCACAGGGGAACCCCACAGAAACACTACGGAGTGGCTTTGTGGTGTTTCTGGCCTCCGCACATAAAAAAATATTGCATGCAATACTTTTTTGTGTAAAGGAAGTATCATGGATGGATCCATCCCGGCTGCTGCACAGACGTTGCCCGTGACTTGGTGACCTGAAATTGAGGCCAACAGTGCACGGACAGGCACTCCTACGACCGGGTGAATGTGCCCTCATAGAAACACCGCTTCTTTTCAGTAAAACCTACACGAATAGGACACACCTCTCCCTCCCCTGCCGCAGCACAGGCATCTGTATCGCTGTCCTAAGGATGGATTAGATATGGAGATGAGCGCCTCCACAATGGAAGCGCTCATCTCCTACTGCCCCCCACATTACATCCAGACCCACTGGACCCCCCCTGTAGGGATAGCAGACTGCAACAAACTATAAGGGCCACGCTCCCACATCTATCCATAAACATCGCTGACAGCGTCACACTATAAGGGCCACGCTCCCACATCTATCCATAAACATCGCTGACAGCGTCACACTATAAGGGCCACGCTCCCATATAGATCCATAAACATCGCTGACAGCGTCACACTATAAGGGCCACGCTCCCACATCTATCCATAAACATCGCTGACAGCGTCACGCTATAAGGGCCACGCTCCCACATCTATCCATAAACATCGCTGACAGCGTCACACTATAAGGGCCACGCTCCCACATCTATCCATAAACATCGCTGACAGCGTCACACTATAAGGGCCACGCTCCCATATAGATCCATAAACATCGCTGACAGCGTCACACTATAAGGGCCACGCTCCCACATCTATCCATAAACATCGCTGACAGCGTCACGCTATAAGGGCCACGCTCCCACATCTATCCATAAACATCGCTGACAGCGTCACACTATAAGGGCCACGCTCCCACATCTATCCATAAACATCGCTGACAGCGTCACACTATAAGGGCCACGCTCCCATATAGATCCATAAACATCGCTGACAGCGTCACACTATAAGGGCCACGCTCCCATATAGATCCCTAAACATCGCTGACAGCGTCACACTATAAGGGCCACGCTCCCACATCTATCCATAAACATCGCTGACAGCGTCACACTATAAGGGCCACGCTCCCATATAGATCCCTAAACATCGCTGACAGCGTCACACTATAAGGGCCACGCTCCCATATAGATCCCTAAACATCGCTGACAGCGTCACACTATAAGGGCCACGCTCCCATATAGATCCCTAAACATCGCTGACAGCGTCACGCTATAAGGGCCACGCTCCCACAGCTATCCATAAACATCGCTGACAGCGTCACACTATAAGGGCCACGCTCCCATATAGATCCCTAAACATCGCTGACAGCGTCACACTATAAGGGCCACGCTCCCATATAGATCCCTAAACATCGCTGACAGCGTCACACTATAAGGGCCATGCTCCCATATAGATCCCTAAACATCGCTGACAGCGTCACGCTATAAGGGCCACGCTCCCACAGCTATCCATAAACATCGCTGACAGCGTCACGCTATAAGGGCCACGCTCCCACAGCTATCCATAAACATCGCTGACAGCGTCACACTATAAGGGCCACGCTCCCATATAGATCCCTAAACATGACTGAGAGCTTTAGGTCCCTTTCACACGAGCGAGTTTTCCGCACGGGTGCAATGCGTGACGTGAACGCATAGCAACCGCACTGAATCCTGACCCATTCATTTCACTGGGTCTGTGTACATGAGCGTTGTTTTTCATGCTTCACTTCTGCGTTGCGTGAAAATCGCAGCATGCTCTATATTTTGCGTTTTTCACGCAGCCCTGGCCCCATAGAAGTGAATGGGGCTGCGTGAAAAACGCATTGCATCCGCAAGCAAGTGCGGGTGCAATGCGTTTTTCACTGATGGTTGCTAGGAGATGTTGTTTGTAAAGATTCCGTTTTTTATCACGCGGGTGAAAAACGCATCAAAACGCATTGCACCCGCGCGGAAAAAACTGAACAACAAAACTGACTGAACTTGCTTGCAAAATAGTGCGAGTTTCACTAAACGCACCCTGAACGCATCCGGACCCAATCCGTCACGCCCGTGTTAAACCAGCCTTACAGAATTATAGTAGCTTTGAAACAAAAAAATATTGTTTTAGTGTGTCCATAGTCTGAGAGCCACCGTTTTTTTATTTTTTGACCGATTGTGTCTTAGTTAGGGATCCATTTTTTGCGGGTTGAGGTGACGGTTTGATTAGTACTATTTTGGGGGACATGCGCCTTTTTGAACGCTTGTTAAAGCACTTTATGTGATGTTAGGTGAAAAAAAAAAAAATTTTTTTTTTGTTAACAGTTTTTATGATATTTTTAAGGTGTTTTTCGGACATGGTGTGCAATGTGATATTTTTATGGGGCCGGTTGTTACGGACAAGGCAATACCAAATAATGCATTTTTTTTTTTTTTATTCATTTAATTTTTTTAAGGAATAAATGAACGGATAAAAGACAATTTTTATTTTATTTTTAATTCAAATTTATTTTTTACACTTTGAATTTGTATGCACGTTCCCTTTTTTTCAGTCACTTTTAGTTTTTTTTCATTACCTTTTTTAATACTTTCACTTTAATACAGTGCATTGCAATAGTCATCTATTTCAATGCACTGTATTGTCAGTGCTACTTTTGCACTAAGGCTAATCAGACCCGGGTCTGATTAGCCTTAGGTCCATAGCAACCAGGACGCCTTTGTTAGGCGTCCGGTTGCCATGGCAACGATCGCGCCGCTGCAGGGACGCGATGGTAGAGAGAGGGAGCTTCACATGGATGGGGCACCAGCAGAGTGTTAGCTGTTATAGTTACAGCTAACGCTCTCTGCTGCCATCAGGAATCAATATCGGCACCATCAATATCAGCTCCACAAGGAGCGGACGGATCGAGGGGGGGCGGGCGATCTGCATTTGTTATATATCGGAGTGCATTGGGGGAGCATTTTACACATGTCGCATCCATGCAGGGTGTTAGCGTTAGCTGTAACAGCTCTCTGCTGCCATCAGTAATAAATAGCAGCTCCACAAGGAGCGGACGGATCAAGGGGGGGGAGGGGGGGGGATCGGCATTTGTTATATATCGGAGAGCATTGGGGGAGCATTTTACACATGTCGCAACCACATGGATGCGACCAGCAGGGTGTTAGCTGTTACAGTTACAGCTAACGCTCTCTGCTGCCATCAGTAATAAATATCGGCACAACAAGGAGCGGACGGATCGAGGGGGGACTTACTTGAATTTTTACATTAGACTCTGACTGCAACTGAATGCCGGCAAGGGACTACTCTGATTGGTCCCTTGTCGGCGCCCGGTGACGTCACCGGACTGGAGGGGCGGAGCTTAGCACAATCTTGGCCTGGAGAGTTACTGCCCCTCCCAGACTTTTGCATAATTAATTAGACTGTCAGTGACGTCACCGGGCTCACTGAGCAGCGGAAGAGGAAGCTTTCCTCCCCTGCAAGGGACCCGGTACGTCACTGACTGAAAGGAATCAGTTACTTCCTGCCAGAAAGGTTTTGGATAAAAAGGGTACTTGGAAACATGCTGAAAAGGTAGGACATGGGTGTATGTAACGTGGGTGTATGTGCAATGCTAGTAAACAATGGTCCCTAATCCTGGACAACCCCTTTAAGGGACCAAAAGTAATGGGACAATTGGCTTCTCAGCTGTTCCATGGCCAGGTGTGTGTTATTCCCTCATTATCCCAATTACAATGAGCAGATAAAAGGTCCAGAGTTAATTTCTAGTCTGCTATTTGCATTTGGAATCTGTTGCTGTCAACTCTCAAGATGAGATCCAAAGAGCTGTCACTATCGGTAAAGCAAGCCATCATTAGGCTGAAAAAACACAACAAACCCATCAGAGAGATAGCAAAAACATTAGGCCTGGCCAAAACAACTGTTTGGAACATTCTTAAAAAGAAGCATCGCATTGGTGAGCTCAGCAACACCAAAAGCCCCGGAAGACCACGGAAAACAACTTCGGTAGATGACCGAAGAATTCTTTCCTTGGTGAAGAAAACACCCTTCACAACAGTTGGCCAGATTACGAACACTCTCCAGGAGGTAGGTGTATGTGTGTCAAAGTCAGCAATCAAGAGAAGACTTCACCACAGTGAATACAGAGGGTTCACCACAAGATGTAAACCATTGGTGAGCCTCAAAAACAGGAAGGCCAGATTAGAGTTTGCCAAACAACATCTAAAAAAGTCTTCACAGTTCTGGAACAACATCTTATGGATAGATGAGACCAAGATCAACTTGTACCAGAATTATGGGAAGAGAAGAGTATGGAGAAGGAAAGGAACTGCTCATGATCCTAAGCATACCACCTCATCAGTGAAGCCTGGTGGTGGTAGTGTCATGACGTGGGCATGTATAGCTGCCAATGGAACTGGTTCTCTGGTATTTATTGATGATGTGTCTGCTGACAAAAGCAGCAGGATGAATTCTGAAGTGTTTCGGGCAATATTATCTGCTCATATTCAGCCAAATGCTTCAGAACTCATTGGACGGCTCTTCACAGTGCAGATGGACAATGACCCAAAGCATACTGCAAAAGCAACAAAAGAGTTTTTTAAGGGAAAGAAGTGGAATTCTCTGCAATGGACAAGTCAATCACCTGACCTGAATCCGATTGAGCATGCATTTCACGTGCTGAAGATAAAACTGAAGGGAAAATGCCCCAAAAACAAGCAGGAACTGAAGTAGAGGCCTGGCAGAGCATCACCAGGGATGAAACCCAGCGTCTGGTGATGTCTATGCGTTCCAGACTTCAGGCTGTAATTGACTGCAAAGGATTTGCAACCAAGTATTAAAAAGTGAAAGTTTGATTTATGATTATTATTCTGTCCCATTACTTTTGGTCCCTTAACAAGTGGGAGGCACATATGCAAACTGCTGTAATTCCTGCACCGTTCACCTGATTTGGATGTAAATACCCTCAAATTAAAGCTGACAGTCTGCAGTTAAAGCACATCTTGAAGGACATCTTCACATCATTTTAAATCCATTGTGGTGGTGTATAGAGCCAAAAATGTTAGAATTGTGTTGATGTCCCAATATTTATGGACCTGGCTGTATATAGTTCCATATATGGGCAGAAAAAAAAAAAATATGGAACGGACAAAAAATACTTGTGCATGAGCCTTAAGGGTAGGTTCACACTGAGGTTTTTTGAAGCAGGTTTTGAGGAAGATTTCCCTTCAGATTTTTCAGCCAACGCCAGCAGTGAATCCAGAAGGAAGGCGACGTTGCGTCCTTGTTTTACATTTCTGATTCCTTTCGAACCCACTTCTGGTTTTGAATGAAAAACCTGCAGGAAAATTTGCCTCAAAACCTCCTCCATAAATCTCTGTGTGAACCTACCCTTATTCATGTCCTTTTACGCAAATAACTGAAAAATAACTGGGCATATCTGTCAATTTTCTGGACAAAATGCTGTATTTATGAAGCGCTGCTCTGTACCATGCACCAGTGTTGATAAACCTGCGTTCAAACTGCAGTCAGTGGACGCAGTTGACGTATGTAGCCATAGTCCTGTATTCACCTGATGGAGGCCTAAAAAGCTTCCTCTTGGCTTCTATGACAATTTACTACCTCATAAAAGAGCGCGTCGGGCTGCCTATTCCTATACAGCAGGTCATACCTTTTTTTTGTATTATTTAGTAGCCTTAGTTTTTTTATTTTTTAACCAATTGTCTTAGGTAGGGGCTCATTTTTCGCGGGATGAGATGACTGTTTTATTGGTACTATTTTGGGAGGGCATACGCCCTTTTGATCGATTTGGTGTTGCACTTTTTGTCATGGTAGGTGACAAAAAATAGCTTTTTTGGCACCTTTTTTTATTTTTTTACGGTGTTCATCTGAGGGGTTAGGTGTCACCACCAGACATCTGAGAAGCTCTGACAGACGTCCTTCAGAACCTCCTCCTTGAGGTTGCTTTTGTTTTGCTTTCATTTTATCATCTCGTTAGCCTCTCTCAGCTGTCATGTAGTTACACTGATTGCATCCCTTTAAATCCCTTCCCATACTGCATCACTTTGCGGTTTATATTACTTCCTGGAGTGTGTGCATGCTGATGCTACTATTGAGTCTTCTACAGATAAGTTTTGTTCATTCATTTGTGTTTTCCTATTTGCTGAATCCCAGGTGACCCTGACTCCCTCCGTATCTAGTGTAGGGAGCCGGTGGTCGTGTCCCCTCACTATTATAGGGTGTTCAGGTGTTATACAGTCGAGGTACGAGGATATGCGATCATCTACCATTGAGATTTTCGCATAGGCTGAGCAGTTAGGGAGAGAGCCAGGTCTGTTGCAGGGCTCTCCCTTTTGTTCCTTAGTTTTGGATCCAGTCAGTCGGATCTTCATTTTGTGTCTTCTAGTTTTCTGTACACCTTCCGTGACATTAGGTCATGTGATATTTCTATAGAGCTAGTCGTTACGGGCGACGCAGCGATACCTAATATGTATACTTTTTCTTATTTATTATTTAAGTTTTACACAATAATAGCATTTTTGAAACCCAAAAAATTATGTTTTAGTGTCTCCATAGTCTGAGAGCCATAGCTTTTTAAATTTTTTGGCCGATTATCTTATGTAGGGGCTAATTTTTTGCGGGATGAGGTGACTGTTTGATTTGTACTATTTTAGGAGGCATATGCCCTTTTGATCACTTGGTGTTGCACTTTTTGTGATAGTAGGTGACAAATTTTTTTATTTTTTGGCACTGTTTTTATTTTATTTTTTACGGTGTTCATCTGAGAGGTTAGCTCATGTGATATTTTTATAGAGCTGGTCGTTACGGACGTGGCGATTCCAAACATGTTTAGGGTATTTTCTTTTCTTAATTTTTACTGAATTATAAAAGTGCATATATGGGAAAATGTTAGTTTTTTTAACTTTTTTTTTTTTTTTTTTTTACACTTTTTTGACTCAGACCCACTTGGTTCTTGAAGATCCATTGGGTCTGATGCCTCTATAATACACTGCAGTACATTGTATAGTGTACTGCAGTGTATTTTCTATTACACTTAGCCTGGTCAGGCTCCTGCCTTTAGCAGGAGCCTGATCAGGCTTAGATATACCATGGCAAGCCAAATGCCTGTAAAGGGGTCCGGTTGCCATGGTTACCATCGGGGCTGACACAGCAGCGCAGCGCTCGATGAGGAAGAGAGCGCCCCCTTCCATACAGCGGTCCCTACGGACCGCGGGATGGAAGGGGTTAACGGCCGACATCAGTGCAGGCATGGGGGCATGGGGTTCCGCTTGGCCATCCTGAAATTGAAAGGGGAAGCCGGCACGGTTATACACAGCAGCGCAGCCCCGATCTCCTCACCATTCACAGAGGAGATCCGGGCTGTGCTGCTGAACGCTGAAAGCCCGGACAGCTCACCTCCTCCTCCGCTGATAGGAAACCATTCTCCCCCCCCCTTACAGCCTTCTCCTTCTGTTCGGGCGGTCACGCATGCCACCCACATTGACATCCTGATTTCCCTGGTCATCTGCATTGACTTCCGATTCAGGGAGCTAACCAAGGAGGTTGTACATGCTAATAGAGCTCCCAGCCTGGCACCATCCTTTAAGCGACCCCTAACTCCCCTCGGCTCCAGTACAGGAACCAATGCAGGTGGAGCATCCCAGGCTGTTAGAAGAAGAGCATGGGCACAATCACACTAACGACTTGTGTGTCTACTGCAGAGCCAACAATCACTGTTGGGGTCATTTATCTAACTGGTGTAAAGTAGAACTGGCTTTGTTGCCCATAGCAACCAATCAGATTCCACCTTTCATTTTTGATAGCTCCTTTGGAAAATTAAGGGGGAATCTGATTAGTTGCTATGGGCAACGAAGCCAGTTCTACTTTACACCAGTTTAATAAATTACCCCATATGTCTGTACCTGCGCTCTCAAGGCAGGAAACTCCAGAGCCTAGGATCAGTAGGAGAGACGACTGTGGGGTAAAATACGTTCTTGACAAAAGTAATGTGCTGCATCAGGCCTTAGTGAACCAATACCCTATACCTACCCAGTGCCTACAGAAATTCTTGGTGGGGATGGCGCTTCCAGAATCCACCCAGTACATCATTGTGCCCATGGGTACACTTCACTTGGATAAGATTTCATTCTATTTCCTACCTGTGTCTGCAGGGCCAGCCTCCACCTTTCTCCGCATACTGTATATTGATGTTTTTTTTACAAGAAGGATGCAAAGACCCTTTCTCCAAGTCGTCCTTATGATTTCCTCATTCGAGCCACTCCGCCACGTGGCTGTGTGCTGTCCCTGCCTGAGACCCAGGCCATGTCTGACTACAGGGGTTTGATCCGGGAATCCTCTTCCCCTTCAGGAGAAGCATTCTTCTTCATCAAAAAGGACAGGTTCCTTCGACTGGGTATTGATTATTTTGGACTTGTGTCATTAAAGTGGTTCTCCGGGAATTAAGAAAATGAAAATACTTAAATATTACTTCATTATAAATGTATTCCCAGATACCTTTCATTAGTTATAATGGCTCGTTTTGTCTGGGGAGCAATCATTAGGAAAAATGGTGGGACATACAAAAAATACGGTGAAAAACTGTTTCATGTAAAATTCCCTCAAAAGACAAGGGGGCACTGCCTCCGACTGGAGAAGAAAAAGTTTAGTCTCCAGAAGCGTCAAAGCTTCTTTACTGTAAGAACTGTAAATCTGTGGAATAGACTTCCTCAGGACGTGGTCACAGCAGGAACAGTGGACAGTTTCTAAAAGGGTTTAGATGAATTCTTAAAAGTAAGTGACATTAATGCTTATGAAAACGTGTAGAAATCTGAGTCTAACTTCCTTCGGGGATTCACGTCCCCACCTATCCCTTGGTTGAATTTGATGGACTTATGTCTTTTTCAACTGTATTTACTATGTAACTATGTCACTATTTTTCAGTGTGATTCCGATGCATACAAAGAATGTGTTATGTGATGATCACCATTTACATACCCCCCCAATATCGCTAACTTCTACTTAAAGGGAGTCTTTCACCTAATCTGAGCGTTTTAGACCGCTCAGATCAGGTTATAGACTCTTTAACCCTCATTACGATCATACCCGTCTCTTATGTGTCCCTCGCCCAGATAATGAAAATAATACTTTTTAAACTTATGCAAATTACCTTCTGAAGGTGCCCAGGGGCGGCGTTACTGGGCGATGTGCCCAGAAAAACACACCTCCAGCCGGCGGACATCACGAGCGGCACCAGAGGACGGCGGGCTGGGAACTGGCCCGCACCTGCGCACTGCTCTGCCCATTATGGGCAGAGGAACATCCTTTCATATTGCGCATGCGCCGGCCGGCTGTCTTTAGTTGGCCGGCGCATGCGCAATATGAAAAGCTGTTCATCTGCCCATAATGGGCAGAGCAGTGCGCAGGTGCGGGCCAGTTCCCAGCCCGCCGTCCTCTGGTGCCGCTCGTGACGTCCGCCGGCTGGAGGTGTGTTTTTCTGGGCACATCGCCCAGTAACGCCGCCCCTGGGCACCTTCAGAAGGTAATTTGCATAAGTTTAAAAAGTATTATTTTCATTATCTGGGCGAGGGACACATAAGAGACGGGTATGATCGTAATGAGGGTTAAAGAGTCTATAACCTGATCTGAGCGGTCTAAAACGCTCAGATTAGGTGAAAGACTCCCTTTAAGTCCTACATTCGACATCTTTATCACATCCAAATTTAAATCCCAGACCCCAAAGTATATTCCAAACTTAAGAATAAATACAGACCTCAGACTTAAAAGAAGTATAATCACCAAAACAACTACAGACCTCAGACCAGACCACACTCCAGGGTTGAGATTTTGATACTGATGACCTATCCAAGCTGATGAGCTGTTTGAGAAGGCATCGTCGCTCACTTCAGTGTAGGGCTGAGCGTGATACCAAGCACCGCCACTATACGATGTACGGCGCTGTGCTTGGTAAGCTATGAGAAGTCTGCGCCACTCACAGGATCTCTGGTGCCTTCTCAAACAGCTGATCAGTAGGGATTCCGGGTGTCGGAAACTTGCCAATCATATACTAATAACCTATCCTGAGGATAGTTCATCAGTATCAAAATCTCAAAAAATCCCTTTAAAGTAAAAAAAACTTTTACCACCATGTTAAAAGAAATTCCAGGACTGTCCCTTTAACTCAGACCCCTTCCTCAGAGCCCTGATAGCTGAAAAGGCTGAACACAAGTGGTCTACACTTCACATCACATGTATTGGCATATGCATAATGGAAACAAAATAATCAGACAGGGTTTTTTCTTTATAAGAAACTACAGATGGCAGAAAAAACACCTACAATATTTAGACTGTCCATAAATATACAAACTGTGCAGTGTCCGTATATACAAAATAAGAGGAGATACTGAGGATTACACCCAGTATACAGGACAGGAGAAGTGGTACTGTGCAGTGTCCGTATATACAGAATAAGAGGAGATACTGAGGATTACACCCAGTATACAGGAATGGAGAAGTGATACTGTGCAGTGCCCATATATACAGAATAAGAGGAGATACTGAGAATTATACCCAGTATACAGGACAGGAGAAGTGGTACTGTGCAGTGCCCATATATACAGAATAAGAGCAGATACTGAGAATTACACCCAGTATACAGGACAGGAGAGGTGGTACTGTGCAGTGTCCATATACACAGAATAAGAGGAGATACTGAGAATTACACCCAGTATACAGGACAGGAGAGGTGATACTGTGCAGTGCCCATATATACAGAATAAGAGCAGATACTGAGAATTACACCCAGTATACAGGAAAGGAGAAGTGATACTGTGCAGTGTCCATATATACAGAATAGGAGCAGATACTGAGAATTACACTCAGTATACAGGACAGGAGAGGTGGTACTGTGCAGTGTCCATATACACAGAATAAGAGGAGATACTGAGGATTACACCCAGTATACAGGACTGGAGAAGTGATACTGTGCAGTGTCCATATATACAGAATAAGAGGAGATACTGAGGATTACACCCAGTATACAGGACAGGAGAGGTGGTACTGTGCAGTGTCCATATACACAGAATAAGAGCAGATACTGAGAATTACACCCAGTATACAGGACAGGAGAGGTGGTACTGTGCAGTGTCCATATACACAGAATAAGATGTGCAGAGCTGGAGGCTAATCTTTTGCCTCCTGCAGTCCTAGCAGAGTTACTCATAAAGCCAGAGACTCAATTTGCCTCATGAATGGTGCACCCCTGCTTATAAAATGTATACAGTACCCATGATCAGGTTGTCTATATCAATATTAAAGAGGATCTCTCACTAGACTTTTTAACAATACAAGTTGCTTGTAGCATTAAATTGATTTCTTAGACCTGAGGAGGCCGGTGTACTTACTTTCAAACTCCATGTCCTAATGGCTGTATAATAGTTTTTGAACATTTTCTTGTATGATGTTAAAATGAGCATATTATGACTCTAGCTAGAGAGTGCAGAGCTCATGAGTCCTGTATTCACAAGCTAAACTCATTCTCCGTTCACTTATAGCTTAATTGACAAGCTATTTTCAGTGTATGTTCTCCCCTGCTGCTATCTCACATGTGCTGAGTGCATGCAGCAGTAAAATACAGCAGCAGATGTTATTAGAAGCTGTAAATTCCACTCTGAAACTGCTGCCAGAAGAAAAGGGATCTTTCACTGCTGAGTCAGTGAGACTGCAGCTTGTACTGAGATTTCAGCAGCAGCAGAGGAGGGGGTACACTTAAGAGCTTCTCACTTTGTGCTTCACAATTTATTGTATTAATGTGATACCCACTTGGCATCACACATGCCAGAAGTGCATTCAAAATCAATGACTTACTACATACCTTTAGTTCCTCCTGGATCCACTTCTAGTCTAATATAAATGTTATATATTTTGATCACAATTTTTTTTTTTATCTTCACAGAAGATAACAGTAAGAACTTTGAGGGAAACTTCATGTTATCACTAAATTATAAAGTAGAAGATGAAGATATCATGCCGCGCTCTTCAGGAGAAAACCTCAATACCCTTAATGTATATGCAGGACTTCACAGTACAGATCTATCATATAATCACCCTAATCATGAGGAGGCTTCTCCTTACCGATCACACATTGTTAACACAAGTACAGGTCAGAAAGGGAGAAAACGGTTTCAACGTGATAGAGAGTCCGCAAACAGATTAAGTCTTTCCATTCCCAGGCAAATTCTCACAGGGGATAAGTTATGCTCCTGTTCAGAATGTGGGAAGTGCTTTACATATAAATCCCATCTTGTTAGACATGAGATAATTCACACAGGAGAGAAGCCATACTCTTGTTCAGAATGTGGAAAATGTTTTACACAGAAATCAAAGCTTTTTACACATCAGAGAAGTCACACAGGAGAGAAGTTGTATTCATGTTCAGAATGTGGGAAATGTTTCATTGATAAATCAAGTCTTGTTGCACATGAGAGAATTCACACAGGTGAGAAGCCCTATTCATGTTCAGAATGTGGGAAATGTTTTACACAGAAATCAAACCTTGTTACACATCAGAGAATTCACACAGGAGTGAAGCCATATTCCTGTACAGAATGTGGAAAATGTTTTACAGATAAATCAAGTCTTCTTACACATGAGAAAATGCACACAGGGAAGACGCCATATTCCTGTTCAGAATGTGGGAAATGTTTTAAAGATAAATCAAGTCTTTTTATACATGAGAGATGTCATAGAAAGGAGAAGCCGTATTCATGTTCAGAATGCGAGAAATGTTTTACACAGAAATCACATCTTGTTACACATCAGAGAAGTCACACAGGAGAAAAGCCATATGTATGTTCAGAATGTGAGAAATGTTTTACAGAGAAATCAAGTCTTGTTACACATAAGAAAATGCACACAGGAGAGAAGCCATATTCATGTTCAGAATGTGGAAAATGTTTTAGAGATAAATCAGGTCTTGTTAAACATGAGAGAATTCACACAGGAGAGAAACCATATATATGTTCAGAATGTGGGAAATGTTTTACACAGAAATCAAAGCTTGTTATACATCAGAGATTTCACACAGGAGAGAAACCGTATTCCTGCGCAGAATGTAGAAAATGTTTTAAACAAAAATCACATCTCATTATACATCAGAGATTTCACACCGGAGAGAAGCCATATTCATGCTCGGAATGTAGAAAATGTTTTGCACAAAAATCACATCTTGTTAAACATCAGAGAAGTCATACAGGAGAGAAGCCATATTCATGCTCACAATGTGGAAAATGCTTTACACACAAATCAAATCTTGTTACACATCATAGAAGTCACACAAAAGAGCAACCATACTCATGTTCAGAATGTGGGAAATGTTTTACTGCTAAAGCCAAACTTATGAAGCATCAGAGAAGTCACACAGAAGATCAGCTGTTTTAATATTTTATATGTGGAAGATGTTTTGTAAGAAAATAAAATTCTAAAACTCGGATCACAAGAAACTATATTATTTTTTAGAATATGGGAAATAATTTTCACCCCATGTTATACAAAGGCTACATGGCAATGTGTCACACCACAGTCTCGGGATAGTCCCGCAAGTGGTCTACAAATTGCTGTTGTGCAGCTATTTTAGATCTGAGATATGGCTGTAAAACAAAATCATCCAAATTGCAGAAAAGTCACAATCAAATTGCAGCCGCATGTGATCTACATTGTGTTCTATGATGGCAAAATCACATATGGCCTGTGACCAAAAATCCAAGTGTTGGATTATTCGTGACTCTCATGTTGTAACCCTATTGACTATTATTGGATTCAGTGTCACAATACAACATTGAGATTTTTATATTACCTGGCACATCACTGTGTAGATTTTATAGATCTTAAAAGCCAATAATAATATTTATTTTTTGGGTGGAATTATCCTGAATCTGCCAAACGACCATATTATATTTCTCTGAGGTTAACTGTGAACGTGGGATCCATGAAGGAAAAGTATTGTGGATATAAGGAAGGCAAGAAGAACCTTGTTTACTTCCAGAGCAGTGAAGATTGTCCCCATGAACCTTGCTTCTTATCACTGTATTTACACCTCCACCCACACTTCGGGAGAGTCCAGAGTTACATGGGGAGAAGTAACGACGCCCCATGTAATAGTTTTATAATGTATGTGGACATATAAATTTTTTAGCTTCAAACTGTTTTTACAGATAAAATGACATCTATTTTCTCCACAACAGCGTCACCATTGTCACTGACAGACATTGTCTTCTTGGCTCATATTATACTTTCCCCTAGTGCTGTGACATTCATTGCTCCTACGGACTAACCCTCCTGTGTGGAGACAGTGGTATTGGTGGCATGATGACTATATCACTGATTTATATGACCAGGTTTGGTTGATGAATTGTTATAATTAACCCCATATGTACATTCCTGTGGTTTAATAGTAAACCTATCTAGATACTGGAACATAGTTATATATCAGATGTTAATTAACACCCAAATAATGCCAACATACTCTGACTTGTTCCATATGCATACACCTGAAGTTGTGTTTATGTAAAAATTTTTGATTAAGGACACTTGGGGTTTTATGTGCTTCTCTATAGTGCCTGCTATTGTAATGTTCTGTCGTGCCAACCATTTTCTACAGTCTCAGGAAAATTGTAGCGGCTTGGAAAATGTAGCAAAAGTGACCCACGCCTGTATTGCACACATTACGCAAATATTACATTGCCGATTTTCGCAATCAAGAAAATATTCTCGAATTTGCAAATATATGACGAATATTCTACAAAATATTTGCGAAATATCGCAAATTTGAATATTGCCCCTGACGCTCATCACTACTCAAGACCTGTCTGTAGTAATTGAAGAATTAATGTAAGATCAGTAGATGACACTTGTAAGTTGGAAAACCATGCACAATATATTTTCTAGGTTCTGGAGTAGACTTCAACCATGGCAGGTCTTCTTTAAGACAGCAGACTGGAGAGAAGGTTATCTGACATCCCCTGACTTTGTAAATCTTCCTGCTCATTTTCCAGACCGTTATGTGTAGCTTGTTGATCTCCAGATGGAGGACTTCCACTTGCAAGATCAGATTTGGAATCATTGGTATCTTTCAGTAATTTAACTTTGAGAGAGACAGTGCCAGCTGGAACCAGGCTATGCATATCCAGAATGGAATTATTGCTATTGCTTCTGCCTGGTCTTTCAGTATCTTGTTCAACACCCTCATTAGTAGAGGCAATCTTCTTGTTTCACCTGTTGGCCATCGCATGTATTTCTGTTTTTCCTATCCTGCATGTTATCTGGTCATTTAGACTCTGCTCTCCTGGATGAATCAGACTGCAGCTTAGCCAATCCTCTCTGACACTGGATGTTTCTTGAATATGGACTACTACAATGCTGTTCACTTCTGATTCTGCCCACTTGAAGATCTCTTGACATTCCTTCTCTAGGAGGGTACATTTTGTCCCTCCCTGTTTGTTGATATAGAATATAATTCGCCAAGTTTGCCTTCTGTATCAGTACCACCAGGTGATGAAGATGACTATGAAAAAGCTTGAGGGCTGACTTTACCACTCTGATTTCTCTCATATTGGAACACAAACGGCTTTCTTCTGGGGACCATCTTCCCTGGATCCATAATTCCTTTACATAAGCACCGCAGCCCCAACTGGATGCATCCGTTTTGCGGATAATCAGAGACTGTTGAGTCAGACAAATCCCTGTTAACAATTGCTGAGGCGTTAACCATCACTGAAGATCTACTTTCGTGAGCGGAGATATTGTGTCGAGTTGGTCCAGAGAGGTTAATTTATTTTGTCGGTGTGTTTTTCTGAAAAAGCCAGGCAACTGTATCTATAGAAGAGGTCAGGGACCTCAATACCTTCATTGCTGTTCTGACAGAGACCTTGTGCCTGTTGATTTGGATTTTGACCCCTTTCCATATCTTCCACGCTCTGTCTTGATGGTCATTGCTTGCAAATTGATAACAACTGAGGAACTTGATTTCCTTGGTGGGCACTAGAATGGACTTTGACTATAAAGCCATGCCTGGACATTTACAGTGTAGTCTGCAGGTGGGACTTTAGCTGAAGCTCTGAAGAAGCCTTCTCTAGCCAGTCATTGATACATGGAACTATATAAATTCCTTGTAACCTCAGGGCTGATGTCAGCACTACTGCTACCCTAGTAAATACTTAAGACGCTACTGATAGGTAGGCAGGTAAACTGATAGTGACTCTCTTGACACCTCATTTTCACTGCAACTGTTAGAAATCTCCTTTTAGCTGGAAGGATGTGAATGTGGAGATCTTGCAAGTCTATTGTTACTAAGAAGTCTTATTATCATAGGATAATTTTTCTTATTAAGAACTTCTTTAGAAATGTGATGACTATTATAAGTTGCCATTTCCCCCCTGGTTTGGTAACAGAAAAATTATGGATTATACTCCTTTGCCACACTGGGGAAATAGAACTGCCTCCAGAGCTTTCTTTTCAATGAACTTCTGAACCAACTGTGGTATAATCGGACTTGTGACAGTATTTAGGAAGAAACGATCGGGAGGTATTTGTCTGAATTTTAGAGAACATTTTGATGAGAGAAGAGAACCAAACATCTGTGAAGGTAGATGCCTAAATGTGAGCAAATTGAGTCAATCTGCCTCCTACTGTACCTGGAGGACTGGCATCATAGACCAGCAGTTTTTTTGGGAAGTTCCTTTCTTCTTGGAGTCTGATACATTAGGCTTTCTTTGAAGAGAACCTATCCTGGAAATTTAGCAATTTTTTAAACTACCTGCGAAAGGAACTGAGAGCATGTTTTCTTTTTCTTTACTGCGGTAATGCCACACCTTTTCCTTAATTTAGCTTCTTCAAAATATTCTTAAGCTGAGGACCAAAGAGGCCTGTGGGCTGAAAAGGAAGCACACAAAAATGTTTTTGGGACGTGGTGTCTCCTGCCCATTGCTTTAACCTTAAAGCTCTTCTAGCAGAGTTCGATGCAACCATGGATTTAGATTTTTTTTTTTTGTATGTCGCATATAAAATCGGCTGCAGATTTTAGCATAGGCAGGTATTCTAGGCATCCTCTCTGCTTACTCCATCTTGAATATCTTGAGATAGTTGGCTCAGCTAAATCCTAAGTGCTCTTGCCACAGGAAGGACTCTGCTTTTCTGTCCATGGGATCTTTCAACAAAGATTCCTCTGACAAGAATATACCTCACCACAGCCAGATCAACTTCAGGTGGAGCTTCCCACTTTACCACCTGTCCAATCTGCAATGGGCTTTAAATCTGGATCTCTTAAATCTGGAGAACATATCTGAAGGACCCAGGACAGCTCAGGTTTACAGAGCTCTCAGTCTGCTAAATAGGCAGGATTCAAAGGGATCTAAGTAGTGTTGAGCGCGAATATCGATTTTTTTTTCGCGAATATTGGCACTTCGCTAATTTGCGAATATTTCGAATATAGTGATATAAATTCGATATTTCGAATATTCTTCTTTTTTTTTTTTATTGTTAGATTTTTTTCTTTCCCACTTCCCTAAAGTTGTTCTTACCTGTCCTTTTGGATTTCTGGCTTCCTGGCTGTTCCAGTCAGTGCCCGTTGCCGCTTCTGCCGACTTCCGTGCTCATGGAGCGTCGCCATCACCATGGGAACGTCTCCATATACTAGAATGTACTGTCGGATTTGAGAATTACGTTGAAATCGCAATTCGATTATTTCAAGTTATAATAATCGAATTTCGATTTTAACTTAGCACTGCTATATTCCATATTCGTTAATTCTAGCCTAATATGGAATATAGCAGTGCTAAGTTAAAATCGAAATTTGATTATTATAACTTGAATTAATCGAATTGCGATTTCAACTTGGACCTGGTTTACTATGGTTAGCTTTAGCGAAGTTGATGAATAGGTAGCTAAAACGAAGATGAAGAATACTTCGTTATCTTCGTTTTGTGGAATATTATGAATACATTCGTCATATTCGCTAATTCTACCAAGCCAACCATAGTAAACCAGGTCCAAGTTGAAATCGCAATTCGATTAATTCAAGTTATAATAATCGAATTTCGATTATAACTTAGCACTGCTATATTCCATATTAGGCTAGAATTAACGAATATGGAATATAGCAGTGCTAAGTTAAAATCGAAATTCGATTATTATAACTTGAATTAATCGCATTGCTATTTCAATAGGAGAGTAGCCTTTAAGTTACAATCGCAATACGCGATTATTTAAATCGTATATTAATCGCGATAACAAGAATAATGACGAATATTCGATTTCGACGAATATAAAACGAATATTCTATCGAATATTCACGAATTTCGTCGAAATCGAATATGGCACCTGCCGCTCATCACTAATCTAGAGTAGGTGAACCTACTAACGTGCCTTCAGTAGTATTAAAAGAAAAAAAATACAGTAGGTCTTAATTGTTGAATTTGCATAATTGCTATTAACATGTCTTCTGTTCTAAGGGGGTGGGGCTACAAGATTAACCTATTGTGTGCTGCCATAGAAGGTCCAGGAAAAGGAGTATTCCTATAGCTTAGTGCCACCACTAGGATAAATACTGACTATTCCACTATATTGCTTGTCAAAATTTCACCAATATGATATAGTTATAATCTTTGCTAGCTACCAGCTTTGATATCTGTTAACTGTTCTTTATAGTCTTAAAGTAGAAGAATCACTAAATTAAACCTTTCATACACAAATGCACTATGAGTTTTTCAGTTTTGGTAGAAGGTGGGGTTTAAAGAGAATTTTCGACCTCTGGCAAGCCCTATTAAGTACAGTAATACTGCTGACTCCATGTCAGTAATTTGTATGTCGAAGAATAACCAATGTGACGCACACTCCAATTATTATATTTATGGATCCTGCAGGGGGCAAAGTCCAAAGTAAAGTATTACCACGACACTCGTAATTCTTATTTATATTGCCATTTTGTTTATGCATACAAATCCCATATGGTCCAAACATAGGACATGAGCAGTATCAGAGAGAGCTCATAATATAGAACGCTTTGGTCTGCACAGATTCTTCATTCATTCCATGGTCTGTTTGTTTCATACAGCGGGGGAATGGGAGTTAGCATCGACATAACTACTGATATGGAGTCAGCGGCAGATGTTTTATAGATGTGTTTCTGGGTTTAATAGGGTTTTCCAGTGGTGACAGATTTCTTTTAATTTCCTGAATAGTCCTCGAGATAGTCCAGTGCTTCAAAAGCTACACTATATTACATAGTAAGGCCTTCAGGGAGCAAACTTGAGTAGTTTCCCTGGTCAATTTCCATGGTTCTAAAAGAAAACCTTGAGTTTGTATTTGAGCTGTAGGATTTTTACATAGGTCCAAGGTGAACACTCTGAACAACCAGGTGCTGCCAAAACCCGGACCGGCACATAAACTCCTGTCCGGTATTTGAGTTCACCTGGCTGGAAACCAGCCGAGCTGCACATGTTGGGAGGAAAATACCTGCCTTCCCATACAAAACCCCTTGCTGTTTTACATACCCCCCCCCCACCTTTGTTCAACCCTGAAGGGGTTTACTTGCCAAGTAAATCAATGGAAGTAGAAGCAGCACACAATGGTATCCCAGAGCTTATATGTGGAATGCAACAGCTGTATCCAACACCACGGATCCCACATGGACACAGAAAAATTTAAGAAAAAAATGTTACAGCAGCATCTCCAACGATCTCCTTGTGGTATTTCAAAGCAGATGTGCAAACAGACAATGCAACGTTTCGGCTGTCCTCTGCCTTTGTCAAGCATGCAATGTACATCCATTGATTCCACATATAAATAGTAAAATACTTATACCGCCCCCAACAATCCACTCCAATCATCAGTGGGTGGGTAGATACCTATTCCCCAAGCAAAGACATCCCATCTGGTAGAAATCCCAATGCTTGCTTTGCATAGTAGATGATCGCAACTGAGTTCTTACCTCCAAGGAGTAATCATGTCACTGTACATTCCAGCTGCATGTTGGTGTCCATCAAGCGCTACTGCGCATGCCTGACTGCAAAGCGCCCTGTGTGTACATGGCAACATCGTGCGCACATCTAGCATCGCGGGAATCAGCAAGATCTCGTTCACAATCACATGTTCATACCTCCGCATCACCAGACGTCATCACAGTCATCTGACTCTGTGTGTTGCGAACAGCTCGTTCCTCCCACTCGCCTGACATCACGCCGCATAATGTTGCCTAGGACACAGCACCCGCTATTTACTAAGTGCCATCAGATCCCTCAAAAGAGTGGAAAAGAGGGAAAAATGCGCACAATCCTATAAGTAATCACAGCTGGAGTGACCCCTGTGATACTCTATGGTGCGATCAGCCACTATAAGTTCAAAAACAAATGTCATAAAGTGCAGTGAATGAAAACCAGCACAATGTGAATCTCAGGGGGCAATTACAGTAAAAAACATTAAAATCAATTATTACATGTATATATAAAATCGTATAAATCTATATATGTGTATATAGAGGAGTAATCTAATCGATCCCTGCAACATTGAACTCCAGATTGAGTCCATAAGGCTGCATTGATAGAGTATATATCCATTTAAGTTCTTTTTTCCTCAATATTTTATCCTTATCACCCCCTCTTTTGAGTGTCCCCACTGCATCGATTACTCGGAACCGAAGCTGATTGATAGTGTCCACGCTCGACAAAATGCCTCTCCACTGGTTTGTCCAACATCTTCTTCCTAATTGTACTCTTGTGCTTATTGATCCGTTCCCTGATCTCCATCGTGGTCTTACCAACGCATATGAGACTACAGGGACATTGGATCACATACACAACGTTTTTCGATCTACAAGTGAAAAATCCATTAATTTGGATTTTTTTGCCACTATATGGATGCGAAAACATATCTCCTTTCATGATACTACTGCAATTGCAACAGGACAGACATGGAAAATTGCCGTTCTTCCTCGGGGCCAAATACATTTGTCCACTTTCACGTGGCTCTCCAACAGCCGTCTTAACCAGTTTATCACGCAAATTAGTATTTCTTTTGTATGCCATTATTGGAGGAACCTTAAATTCCTTAATCTCAGGCAATCCCTTCTGCAAAATATGCCACTCCTTCCTTAAAATTCGGGCAATATCTCCACTATCCTGTCCATACAGATACAAATGGAATTCTCTCACCTGTTTCATTGCCAGACGATCGGTCGAGCGTGGACTCCCTATCAACCAACATAACCTTCTCCCGTGTTCTCCTCAGGAGTTTCCTAGGGTAACCTCTTTCTATAAATTTATTGCACATCTCATCTGTTCTTTTAGAGAAGTCATTGTCATCTGAGACAATTCTTCTCACGTGTAAAAGTTGGCTCCAGAGTAAGGAGTCAACCATGCGCCGGGGATGATCGCTATCATGTGTAAGTAAGTTGTTCCTGTCTGTAGGTTTCTGATAGAGATCTGTCCTGATCTCACCATCAACCACATAAACCAATACATAAAGAAATGGGAGTTTTTTCTCTGATACTGTAACAGTAACTGCAAACCAGGAACGCCCATATTCAAATGGGAATGAAAACTGTCCAGTTCATCTGTAGTACCACTCCAGACCATAAAAATGTCGTTGATGTAGCGCCACCAGCACAGGACCCTCCCAAAATAAGGGGATTGATAGACCAATCTGTCCTCCACCTCGGTCATGAAGATGTTAGCAGTAGGTTGGGGCTACATCTGGACCCCATGGACCACACCCCGCTTCTGTGAATAGAAGGTGTCACCAAAGAGGAAGTAACTCTTCTTCAGGACCACCTCAAATAGGTGAAGGACAAATCGGCCAGCCCCTCGGGAGAGTCCCGTGTCGGCCAGGGCCACATCGACGACATTTAATCCATAGGTATGATCTATAGATGTATAAAGAGAGACAACAGTCAAAGCTCACAGAGCAAAAACTGTGCAGGTAAATGTAACTGACGTAGCTTAGTGATAAAAATGTCCCTGTATCTTTGACATAGGAAGGAGCCGTGGTCGCATGATACTGAAGTAGCTTATCAATAAACACCTGAAAGGGGGTTGAACACTGATCCCCTGCCCGACACAATAGGTCGGCCAGGTGGATCCTCCAACCGTTTGTGTATTTTCGGGAGTATGTATAGCATAGGAGTGACCTGGACAACTCACTTTCAGATAATCATACAGATCATCATCAATTATATCACCTTGCAAGGCCCTGTCCAGGATCACTTCTATGTCACGCATAATCTCCCATTTGGGATCACCCTTCAGTGTCTCATATACCTCAATATCCTGTAATTGTCTCATGACTTCTTTTGTATACTTATTAGTATCCATAACGACCACGGCCCCTCCCTTGTCAGCTGGTTTAATGGTGATGCACCTATTTTGCTCGAGAGTTTTGACGACTTGTCTCTCCCATGCAGAGAGATTCCCCCTCACACTCTTGGTCTCTGTGTTTTTTAAGACCTCTATTTGTTTGTGTACAATTTCAATGTATGATTCAACAACGTGATTGTCGTGTGGTGGGGAATTTTTAATTTTTTTTTGACAGTTGAAACCTACTCAAACTCAATTCAACCTCTTTTTTAGCTCTATTATGTGACAAAGTATCATCAGTGTGTCTCAATGAATTTTTTTTTTTCAAGCATAGCCTCCTAACAAACCTCTGTAGGTCTAATTCAAGGTTGAACCAATCACATCGATCTGTAGGGAGAAAGAGAGACCCCGGCTTAACACCTGGATCTGATCAGCACTCAGTTCTACTGAGGATATGTTGACAACCAATTGTGTCATTTCTTTGGGTTGCGTCTCGTGGATCTCATCTTTGCATTCCTGTTGGAGCCCGGATGTAAGGGTGGCATGTTTCTTCCAGGGCTGGTGATTTTTCCTTCCGCCTCTCCTACATCTTCGCCACCTAATCTTTTGACCCCTGAAAAAGCAGGTGTAGAGGATGCATCTGTAGATTCGGAATCACAAGTAGTGAAGCCAAATTGTCCTTCTGCCCAATGAGATGTCTTTGTTTGGGGAATAGGTATCTACCCACACACTGATGATTGGAGTGGATTGTTGGGGGCGGTATAAGTATTTTACTATTTATATGTGAAATCAAGGGATGTCTATTGTATGCTTGACAAAGGCTGAGGACAGCCAAAACATTGCATTGTCTGTTTGCACATATGCTTTGAAATACCACAATAAAAGAGATCGTTGGGGATGCTGCTGTAACATCTTTTTCTTTAATTTACTTGTCGAGTAGTGACAGGTCGGAGCCAATTCCAAATTGCCTCAATTTTGTTCACCTCAAGTTTGATAATTCCGTGCTCAATCACATACCCCAGGTACTTGGTCTCTTCTAGCCCTATTGCGCACTTTTTTAGGTTAGCGGTAAAGCCAGCATTCCTAAGGGATTCCGGCCAGTACTTTAGGTAGGTGACTTTCCCAGTCAGTGATGTGGATAACGATATCGTCCAGGTACGCCAAAGTGTACCGATGATGTGGTCGGAGTACAATGTCCATTAGGCTTTGAAACGTGGCGGGAGTGCCATGTAGAACAAAGGGTAATACATTGTACTGATAAAGCCCCTCTGGTTTGATCAAAGCCGTTTTTTCCTTGGCAGCCTCCGTCAAGGGTACCTGCCAGTGCCCTTTGGTGAGGTCCAAAACAGAAAAATACCGGGCTTGGCCTAACTGCTCAATAAGCTCATCCACTCGGGGCATGGGATATGTGTCAAACTTGGAAACCTCATTACGTTTTCAGAAGTCCTTACAGAATCGTAACGTCCCGTCCGGCTTGGGTATTAAGACTATTGGACTGGCCCATTCACTTTTTGACTCCTCGAAACCTAGCTGTAACATTAGCTGCACTTCTTCCGAGATGGCTTGTCGCCACGACTCAGGTACCTGGTAGGGTTTCAACCTGATTCTGAGCATGACGCTCAGTGACAATGTCATGTCGAATGATAGAAGTGCATCTAGGGAGGTCCGAAAACACATCCGTGTTTCTGCTGACGAACTCCCTGGCCTCCTGAGTCTGTTTAGAGGAAATGTTGTCAGCAATCTTTACTGTGGCAACTTTTTCCCTCGTATCAGACTTTGGGACCGAAACCGCTTCCCCTAGAAAACCTGGCCGCGGGCTGTCTTCAGCACAGGTTTCCCTATCTTTTCACGTATTCAGTAAGTTTACATGGTACACCTCCTCTGGCTTTCTTCGCCCTGGCTGGTGTACCCTGTAGGTTACCTCCCCAACTTTTTCGAGCATAGGGACCCTGCCACCTAGCCAGGAACTCACTGTCCACTGTTGGCACTAGAACCAAAACCCGATCTCTGGGCTCACTGCGCTGCCTCTATATGTTCCTTAACCAGCCGCAACACCGTCTCCATCCGTTCTTGCATCCGAGTGACATACACAATCACACTTTTATCCAGTGTGGGTTGTTGTTCCTATGCCTCTTTGGCTAAGTCCAACAAACCATGCGGATGTCAGCCATACAGAAGTTCGAAGGGCGAGAACCCAGTAGAGGCCTGGGGCATCTCTCGGACTGCGAACATGAGATAGGGCAGTAAAATATCCCAACCCCTCCCATCTTTAGACACCACCTGCTTTAGCATGTTTTTAAAGGTTTGATTAAATCTTTCTACCAAGCCGTCCATTTGGGGGTGATAGACAGACGTCTGCAAATGTTTGATCTGTAGTAGTTTGCTGAGTTCCCTCATGACTTTTTGCATAAAAGTCCCATGGTCGGTAAGAATCTCTCTCGGTAGGCCTACTCGGGAAAATATCTCCACTAACTCTTTGGCTATGAGTTTGGCCAAGGTATGTCGCAGCAGCACTGCCTCCGGGTACCGGGTGGCACAGTCCAGGACTACCAAGATGTGTTGGTGCCCTCTAGCGGACTTCAGTACTGGGCCTATGAGATCCATAGCGATCCGCTCGAATGGAGCCTCAATAATCGGGAGAGGGACCAGGGGAATGTGGCTGGGGGCTGGTTAGGCAAGACTTGCAATACTCTTCCACCTCTCTGAACGCACTGGGCCAGAAAAACCGCTGTAGAATCTGGTCCTGAGTTTTCTGCTGGCATAGGTGTCCCCCAAGAACATGTTGGTGGGCTAACTCCAACACGAGCTCGCGATACGCCTTGGGCTCCACCAACTGTTCATTATCCTCACCCCGTAGTTAATTTACCTGGTACAGCATCTCCTGTTGAACCACAAAATGGGGGATCATAGACTTGGCCCCCGGTTGTTGCGGCTCAGCCTCAACCTACTACCACATTTTCCCAGGCTTAAAGGGGTTCTCCCACTTCATAAAATAGGTTTTATCTAATCTATTTACCCCCACACAACATATCTTCCTATCCATGTTATTATCCAAAAGCTACCTTTCATTCAAAAAATCATGTAAAGCGATTCCTTTGTTGTTTTCTGTATCCCATGGATACGGCCTCTTTCGTCCGGCCGCATCGCTGTGCCGCGCCTGCGCACAACAGCTGAACAAGTACTCGGGCCGCCTCTCCATTCCTACAAGTACGCGCACGTCCGCGCATGCGCAAATACAGCAGGCGGGTGCCGGAATCAAATAGCCGGCACCCGACCTCTATGACAGGGAGCGGGACCTTAGGGGTTAACTGCCGCTGATCGCAGCCCCCTATCATAGAGGTCGGGTGCCGGCTATTTCACTCCGGCACCCACTTCCTGCATTTGTATTAACATTGGTGGCGCAGTGCGCCCCCCCAGTATAATATACATTGAGTGCGGCCACCCCCCCCCCAGTATAATATACATTGAGTGCGGCTACCCCCCCAGTATAATATACATTGAGTGCGGCCCCCTCCCAGTATAATAAACATTGGTCCACATACCCCACATCCCCTGACGAAGCCACTGAGCGTGGCGAAACATGTCGGGAGGGGTGGTATGACGTCCTGTATTTTAAACAGTGCCTGAAATGTTAGGGACTAGCAATAAAAGAGTACGCTGCAGAGACAGCACCAACATTGAGGAGTGGAATTGAGCATGCCACATGAGCGGTTTAGCGCAAACAGTGACTTCTATGGATGAAATAGAGCAGTCAGTAGCACAAAAGTGTAGAGTGTAGCCTAGAGACAAGTGAATTGAGCAGACTAGTGGCAGCTTCAAAAGTACACACAAACCTAGCAACATTGTTTACTGTTGTCCAGCCTGAATATAAAGGCCGAACGATAAAAGGATCTTAATAGGAGCGCCCAATATGCCGTCACATTGTATGAATGCACAAACATAGTAATAGCAGAGGCTTGTAGGTGCAGCTATACCCCATATAAATCAATGGGAGGCACTGCACTCCATAGTGGCTACATGTGACAAAGGCAAATACATTCACACACTCCAATTGTACCCTCCATCAGACACTGGTAATTTTAATAGTTTTCTATAGTTGTTTGGTTCATCTATTTTAAAACAATAACCAATAAAGAAATATTTTTATTTTCAGTTAGGGACCCCTACAGGGAATTTAGGGTCTGAATAGACCATAGATGCGTTATTACTAATAATATCCAGAGGGTTCCTAAAAGTGTCACAACCAGACAGCTGAGAAGCTCTGACAGAGGCCTTTCAGAACCTCCTCCTTGAGTTTCTGTGTTGTGGTATTCAGCTCCTCCTCTCGTTAGCCTCTCTCAGCTGTCATGTGTTGGACTAATTGCTTCCCTTTAAATTCTTCCCCAGAAGGCTTTTCTGGGCGGCTTATACTACTTCCTGGAGTGTGTGTGCACGCTGACTCTGTCCTCCTGTTTGCTTCAAAGCTAAGTGTTGTACCTTTATCTGTTATTTTCTGTTTGCTGGATCCCAGGTGACCCTGACTCCCTCCGTATCTTGTGTAGGGAGCCGGTGGTCGTGTCCCCTCACTATTGTAGGGTGCTCAGGGCTTTATAGTCAAGGTTCGTGGATATGCAAACCTCCACCATTCGGATCTTTGCATAGGCTGAGCAGCCAGGGAAAGTGCCAGGTCTTCTGCAGGGGTCTCCCTTGGTTCCTTAGTTTTTGGATCCAGCGAGTCGTTTATACATGTTGCTTTGCCTTGTTTCCTGTACACCGTCCGTGACATTATAAGCCGCCATAACCGTCTCAAGCATGGATCCGGTTTCACTTTTGGCTGAACGCCTTCAGGGTCTTTCATTGGAGGTAGCTGATCTCCGTAAGACTTTTTCTCAGCTTCAAGTGATCGGTTCAGCTTGCGTTAATGGAGTTTGTTCTGAGCCTAAGATCTCGCTCCCGGATAGGTTCTCCGGGGGTAGTGAGAATTTTGTGCGTTTTAGAGAGGCTTGCAAACTCCATTTTCGCCTTCTTACCCACTCCTCTGGTGATGAGGAACGGAGGGTGGGGATCATTATATCGCTGCTCAGAGGTAACGCTCAGTCCTGGGCCTTTTCGCTGCCGGAGGGGGCACGGCCTCTCCGTTCAGTGGATGAATTCTTTTTAGCCCTGGGTCAGATATATGATGATCCGGATCGTATTGCTCTGGCTGAGTCTAAACTACGTCTATTATGCCAGGGTAAACAATCCGCAGAAATATACTGCTCAGAATTTCGGAGATGGGCAGTTGATACTGGTTGGAATGATGCTGCGCTCCGAAGTCAATTTTACCATGGTCTTTCAGAGGGATTGAAAGATGCATTTGCCTTTCATGAGAGGCCTAGTTCTTTGGACTCTGCTATGTCTCAGGCCGTTCGTATTGACAGGCGTCTTAGAGAGAGAGGAGAGATGTCCCCTTCCTGTCATACTCAGTCCCAGGACAGTGCAGCGGTCCCGTTCTGTGCGCAGGGGTCTCAGTCGCCGTCAGCCCCTTCTGAGCAGGAGCCCATGCAGCTGGGGTTGATTGCTTCTGACAATAGAAGATTCAGCCCGCATGGGAGGGTTTGTTTTTGTTGTGGAGGTATAAATCATTTGGCAAATATTTGTCCCTCTAGGAGATTCAGGCAGTTTTCTGGGAGTAATAAAGAAACAAACAGGAAAAAATCTTTTAAAAATGTTCTGTCTGTTACTATTGGCAGGGTTGAGGCGGAAATTGAAGGTTTTCCATTTGCTTGTAGTTCCCGTTTTGTCCTGCCGGCTAGGGTGGCGCTAGAGAGCAAGAAATTTTTTTGTGAGATTTTTGTGGATAGTGGAGCAGCGGTTAATCTCATTGATAATCAATTTGCGATAACTCATGGTTTCCAGGTGCGCACTTTGGGAAAGGATATTCCTGTTTTTGCTATCGATTCCGCTCCACTTTCTCAAAAATCATTAAAGGGCATAGTTCACAATATCCGTTTAATTGTGAGTGATGCTCATGTTGAGGATGTGTCATGTTTCGTCCTTAGCGGTTTACCCACCCCTCTGGTGTTGGGGCTGCCCTGGCTCACTAAGCATAACCCCACCATTGATTGGCAAGCGAGGCAAATAAATGGTTGGAGTGACTTTTGCAGAGAGAATTGCCTCATGACATCTGTTTCAGAGGTTGCTACTAAGACTGTACCATCTTTTCTCTCTGAATTTTCGGATGTCTTCTCTGAGAGTGGAGTTCAGGATTTGCCCCCGCACAGGGAGTACGATTGCCCTATTAATCTCATCCCAAACGCCAAGCTGCCTAAATCTCGTTTATACAATCTTTCCCAACCTGAGAGGATCGCTATGCGTGCTTATATCTCTGAGAGTCTGAGAAAGGGACACATACGACCCTCGAAGTCACCTGTTGCCGCTGGTTTTTTCTTTGTTAAGAAAAAAGATGGTTCTTTAAGACCTTGTCTGGATTTCAGGGAGCTGAACAATATCACAATTCGTGACCCTTATCCGCTTCCTCTGATCCCGGACCTATTTAACCAGGTTGTTGGGGCTAAAGTCTTTTCCAAATTAGATTTAAGAGGGGCATACAACCTGGTCAGGGTCAGAGAAGGGGACGAATGGAAGACGGCCTTCAATACCCCTGAGGGCCATTTTGAAAATTTGGTTATGCCTTTTGGTTTGATGAATGCCCCAGCCGTTTTTCAGCATTTCGTGAACAGCATTTTTTATCATTTGATGGGAAAATTTGTATTGGTGTATTTGGATGACATTTTGATTTTTTCTCCCGATTTCAAAACTCATAAGGAACATTTACGTCAGGTCTTGCTCATCCTGCGGGAGAATAAATTATATGCGAAACTGGAAAAATGTGTGTTTGCGGTTCCAGAAATTCAATTTCTGGGGTTTCTTCTCTCCGCTTCTGGTTTTCGCATGGACCATGAAGGTCCGCGCTGTGCTTGAGTGGGAGCTTCCTGAGAATCAGAAGGCGCTGATGCGTTTTTTGGGCTTTGCCAATTATTACAGGAAGTTCATTTTGAATTATTCTTCTATTGTTAAACCACTCACTGATATGACCAGAAAGGGGGTAGATTTTTCTTCTTGGTCAGTAGAGGCGCGTAAGGCTTTTTCTGATATCAAGGAGAGTTTTGCTTCCGCTCCCATCTTGGTGCAACCTGATGTTTCTTTACCCTTCATAGTCGAGGTTGATGCTTCTGAGGTGGGTGTGGGGGCGGTCTTGTCTCAGGGTTCCTCTCCTGCCAATTGGCGACCGTGTGCCTTTTTCTCAAGAAAACTCTCCTCCGCAGAGAGAAATTACGATGTGGGAGATAGGGAATTGTTGGCCATCAAGTTGGCTTTTGAGGAATGGCGCCATTGGCTAGACTGAGCCAGACACCCTATTACCGTATTTACTGACCATAAAAATCTGGCCTACTTGGAGTCAGCCAAGCGTCTGAACCCGAGACAGGCCAGATGGTCGTTGTTCTTTTCTAGGTTTAATTTTGTTGTCACGTTCCGCCCTGGAGTTAAGAATGTGAAGGCAGATGCCCTGTCACGTTGTTTTCCGGGAGGCGGGAATTTTGAAGACCCGGGTCCCATTTTGGCTGAAGGTGTGGTGGTCTCTGCTCTTTTTCCTGAATTGGAGGCAGAGGTGCAGGCAGCCCAGTCAGAGGCTCCTGATCTTTGTCCTCCTGGGAGGTTGTTTGTGCCTCTCGCTTTAAGACACAAGATTTTTAAAGAACACCACGATACGGTCCTTGCTGGGCACCCGGGGGTAAGAGCCACACTGGATCTCATCGCTCGGAGATTCTGGTGGCCTGCGCTTCGTAAGTCGGTTGAGGGTTTTGTGGCAGCCTGCGAGACTTGCGCTCGTGCCAAAGTCCCTCATTCACGGCCATCAGGTCCTCTCCTTCCCTTACCCATTCCTTCCCGTCCTTGGACACATCTGTCCATGGACTTCATAACGGACCTGCCTCGTTCCTCGGGGAAGACTGTGATTCTGGTGGTGGTGGACCGTTTTAGCAAAATGGTGCATTTCATCCCTTTTCCTGGTTTGCCCAATGCTAAGACGCTGGCGCAGGCATTTGTTGATCACATTGTCAAATTGCACGGTATTCCTTCAGACATAGTCTCTGATAGGGGCACGCAGTTTGTTTCCAGATTCTGGAAGGCTTTCTGTTCTCGCTTGGGGGTTCGGTTGTCATTCTCTTCTGCTTTCCACCCGCAGTCGAATGGCCAGACAGAGCGCGTCAATCAGAATCTGGAGACATATCTGCGTTGTTTTGTGGCGGAGAATCAAGAGGATTGGTGTTCTTTTTTGTCCCTTGCTGAGTTTGCTTTAAATAACCGTCGTCAGGAGTCCTCTGATAAGTCACCATTTTTTGGTGCATATGGGTTTCATCCACAGTTTGGGACTTTCTCGGGAGAGGGGTCTTCTGGTTTACCTGATGAGGACAGATTCTCCTCGTCTTTGTTATCTATTTGGCAAAAGATTCAAGATAATCTAAAGAGCATGAGTGAGAGATATAAGCGTGTGGCTGATAAGAGACGTGTGCTTGGTCCGGACCTGAATGTTGGTGATCTGGTGTGGTTGTCTACCAAGAATATCAAATTGAAGGTTCCCTCCTGGAAGTTGGGTCCTAGGTTTATTGGGCCTTACAAAATCCTGTCTGTCATCAATCCTGTTGCATACCGTCTTGATCTTCCTCAGACTTGGAAGATCCATAATGTTTTTCATAAGTCCTTATTGAAACCTTATGTTCAACCCATTGTACCCTCGCCTTTGCCTCCTCCTCCGATTATGGTTGATGGGAATCTTGAATTTCAGGTCTCTAGGATTGTGGATTCTCATCTTGTCCGCGGTTCTCTTCAGTACCTTGTTCAGTGGGAGGGGTATGGTCCTGAGGAGAGGATGTGGGTCCCAGTGACGGACATTAAGGCCTCTCGTCTCATCAGGGCTTTCCATAGGTCCCATCCTGAGAAGGTGGGTTCTGAGTGTCCGGAGTCCACTCGTAGAGGGAGGGGTACTGTCACAACCAGACAGCTGAGAAGCTCTGACAGAGTGTCACAACCAGACAGCTGAGAAGCTCTGACAGAGGCCTTTCAGAACCTCCTCCTTGAGTTTCTGTGTTGTGGTATTCAGCTCCTCCTCTCGTTAGCCTCTCTCAGCTGTCATGTGTTGGACTAATTGCTTCCCTTTAAATTCTTCCCCAGAAGGCTTTTCTGGGCGGCTTATACAACTTCCTGGAGTGTGTGTGCACGCTGACTCTGTCCTCCTGTTTGCTTCAAAGCTAAGTGTTGTACCTTTATCTGTTATTTTCTGTTTGCTGGATCCCAGGTGACCCTGACTCCCTCCGTATCTTGTGTAGGGAGCCGGTGGTCGTGTCCCCTCACTATTGTAGGGTGCTCAGGGCTTTATAGTCAAGGTTCGTGGATATGCAAACCTCCACCATTCGGATCTTTGCATAGGCTGAGCAGCCAGGGAAAGTGCCAGGTCTTCTGCAGGGGTCTCCCTTGGTTCCTTCGTTTTTGGATCCACCGAGTCGTTTATACATGTTGCTTTGCCTTGTTTCCTGTACACCGTCCGTGACAAAAAGGGACTTTATTTAATAAACTAATAAACATTGGTGGCGCAGTGGGAAGTGCCAATGAGGGTTAAAAAAATTAATAAAAAATTAACTCACCTCCTCCAATTGATCGCGTAGATGCCGGTCTCCTGTTCTTTCTTTAGGACCTGTGAAAGGACCTGTGGTGACATCACTGTGGTCATCACATGGTACATCATATGATCCATCACCATGGTAATGGACCATGTGATTAGCGCAGTGACGTCACCACAGGTCCTGAAGCAAGAACAGGAGACCGGCAGCTGCGCGATCAATAGGTGGAGGTGAGTTAATTTTTTATTTATTTTTTTAACCCTCATTGGCACTTCCCACTGCGCCACCAATGTTTATTATACTGGGAGGGGGCCGCACTCAATGAATATTATACTGGGGGGGGGGGGGGTTGGCCGCACTCAATGTATATTATACTGGGGGGGGGGTGGCCGCACTCAATGTATATTATACTGGGGGGGGTGGCCGCACTCAATGTATATTATACTGGGGGGGGTGGCCGCACTCAATGTATATTATACTGGGGGGGAGGGGCGCACTCAATGTATATTATACTGGGGGGGAGGGGCGCACTCAATGTATATTATATTGGGGGGGGGTGGCCGCACTCAATGTTTATTATACTGGGGGGGGCGGGACCTCACATACGGCTCCATGTGGATGACTCATCCACATGAACGAGCACGCAAGGACTGAGCTCTCAGGGTGAGTCATGAGGAGGCGTGGCCAGCCTTCACTCAACTGGAGCCAAACCAGGAAGTTATCAGGACATCTACTGCTGGTAAGATTAAAAAAGCAAAGTGGGACAACCCCTTTAAGATAGAGTCGGGTCCTGGTGCTGTGCTGTACCAAAATTGTCTTCGGAGTCGTTGAGGCCTGCCAACTCGCCGGGGGCAAATCTTCCACGTCTCCAACCATCACACTTAACGGGGTTGTCTCCCCCTCTTTCACCGAAGTGGCGGTCACCCCTACTGCTGGCCCTTCTGTCTCAGGTTCCCAGAGATCTGGTCTTCCCCCTGAGCTGGGCCACTCTGCTAGGGTTATCCCTGTCTCATGGGTATTGGTGACTCTCGCCTCAGGCCACAGTGACGGGAAATCGGAGAAGTCTCTTCAATTATTAGTTCCCAATGTAACTTTGTGGCGACGGCCACCTCATGAGTCCACCTGCTGGCCACCGTCGATAGAGACACCATGTCGGTGGGATAGTCCTTTAAGTCTCCATGGATTCACATGACGCCGACTTTTCAGCCAGTATACTCGACGGGCCACACCAGGGCAGCTCTTACCAGGGACACCAGGCTCCCTGAGTCCAGCAGCGCCACCGCCAGTGTATCTCCCACTTGCACCTGGCATAGGTGACTATTGTCTCAGGGGTGCCGGTTGCACACAACCTCCTGGCATACATTGAAAGGGCGGTAGCCATAGTTAGTGTCCATGGGTTCCCCCCGATGGGGGCAGTCGGCCCTTATGTGACCAGGCTCTTGACACTGCCAACAAACCATCTGAGCTGGGTCTGTAGGGAGTATATCCCGAGCGGGTTTTGCTGGCACTGGCCGCCTGTTCAAGGGTGGAGATTTCCGTGTTTTAACTGACCCCCTCCCAAAAGAACCCCCCTGTAGATTCCTGGTGGCCTCATAGCGCTCTACCAGGTCGACCATATCTAGGGCATTATCAGGGGATACCTGGCTGATCCAGTGGTGGAGAGGGTACGGTAAGCCCTCCAGAACACAACAGACGGTCCAGCATAGCAGTGGGACTCAGTACGTCAGGCTGCAGCCATTTTTGCAACTAGTGTAGCAGATCATAATACTGCGGTCTGGCAGGTTTAGCCGGGTTAAATTCCTACTGATGCACCCGCTGGGCCCGGACCAATACATTCACCCCCAGTCTTGCCAGAATCTCACCCTTTACGGTCAGGTAGTCGGCTGCTTGATTATCTGGTAGGTCGAAAAACACCTGCTGGGGTTCAGATGCCAGGAACGGAGTGACGACCTCAGCCCATTGGTCTCGAGGTAACTTCTCCCTCATGACCACCTTTTCGAATACCGGCAGATAGGTCTTGATGTCATCCAAGGGGGTCATCTTAGGGATCGCCACACGGACAGCTTTCTGGGCATCGTGGACGTTCTGGGACGCTCCTGCTGCTTGCAACGCTATCACATGCTGTAATAGCAGCTGGTTGGTTTCCTGCTGCTGCTTGTTAGCCTCCCGCTGCTGCAAGTTAGCCTCCACGAGGGCTTTCACGACCGCCTCCATTTTGTCAGGGGACACGGGTCGTAACCTTGCCCGCAAGACATACACCCGTGCCCGGAAAAACTAAAACTTTTTGGCCTTCAGGCCAGCCTCACTGCGTGTGCCCTCTCCAAGCCACCAATCGTGGGATTCGCTCTGGTAGGCAGGTTAGCGGACGCAGTATAGAGGCAACAACAAAGTCTTTAACTTAAACAGTTCCGTGTTTATTCACACTTGGCAGGTTAACAAAATATAAACAAAGTCACCTTAGTTTAAATCCTGGTGTTCACTTCACACCATGCTGCGGGTACCGCTTAAAGAGTCCCAGTCCTGGATGTCGTTCCCTTGCCCACTAAGGCAAGTCGCAGGCATGCATCCAGCCACAAGCCTCATACACAGACACAACCCTGGTTCTGAGCCCAGCTGTCTATTAAAGAACAACCAGGTGCTGCCAAAACCCGGACCGGCACTTAAACTCCGGTCTGGTATTTGAGCTCACCTGGATGAAAACGAGCCTAGCTGCACATGTTAGGAGGAAAATACCTGCCATCCCATACAAAACCCCTCGCTGTGTCACAGAGTGGTAGTGGTTAAGGTGTTCAGGCAGGCTGAAGTGGTATTAAAGTGGTTATCCCACTTCGCCGTTTCATACTTACCTGCTGCCAGCGCGCCGTTCACTTCCTGGATTCTGGCTGGGGTTGGGCTTCATTTTGATTGAAATCTTCCCCCGGCCGGGCCGCGTGCTGGACTGAACGCGCACGACGCCGCGCATGCGCCATGGTGACTTATTCCTGGCCAGTATAGTACAGGGACGGCGTGCGCGTTCGCGGCTCTGTACTATTCTGGCTGGGAAGAAGTCACCATCTCGCATGCGCGGCGGCGTGCGCGTTCAGGACAGCGAGCGGCCCGGCCGGGAGAAAAGGAGTCTTCTGCGCAAGCGCGGCCACCGGGATTCTGGAGAAGAGTGGTGACCGTAACCTGGGGAGACCGAATGACAACAATGAGGTAAGTGGGGATGAATTTTATCTTAAACGGTGGGAATTTTTTAATCCAATATATTTACAAAATTGATCACTGTCAAATTATTAACAGATTTAACAGTGATCATTATGATGGGATAACCCCTTTGAAGCGGTTTTATGAGATTTTAATATTGATGACATATCAGAATGGTGGGGTCTGGCACCCGGCACCCCCACCAATCAGCTGGTTCAAGAGAAGGCCGCGTTCCATGAGCGCGAAGCCTTCCCTTGTTTGTTTACCTGCTCACAGTTGATATTGCCAATCATTTCAATGGAATGGCTCATTCCTATTCAAGTAAAAAAGAACGGGCAACCACCAGGCTGCTCTGTATGATTGACAGATGTCCGGTGAGAAATTAGTGCGGACAGAGTAATGAGGCATCAGGCCACACTGTAGTCATGGACAGGCTGAGGACAGAGCCCCTCCAATGATTGGCAGCTTGAGACAGAGCCTATCTCTCTCTCTGGTGCATCCCTATTTAATGAGTGGGAACGGTCAGCTGCGTACAGACACCCTAGCGCCGATAATGCTGCTTGCCACACGTGTAGCACTCACCGCCGGCTCCCGCAGTTAGGCAGACTATTGCTTCTCAGTCTTACTGCCCATGCTCCTGAAGAAGTGTCCGCTCTATCGACAGAGAAACGCGTCGAGCAGGCTGAGATAGTACAGCTAGATGGTTTCTGTTGGTAGCGATATGCTTCTGGGATAGTTCACATGTAACTAGCTGTGTCGGTCAGTTACGACACAGTACAGTGCCCGTCCATACAGGCAGTGAATTATAGTATTTTACAAACTGTTGCATACTTTATGTAACTGTGTACATTAGGCCAAATGCCAGGAATATGGCGCTCAGCAGCCAGTGCGAAAAATTGAGGATTTTATGTTGTTGTTTTTTTTTTAATATAGATAGTAACATTAAAAATAAAGTATAACATCACCAAAAATTATTTGAAAACATGTTTAACATAAAAGTGTGAATTAAACAAAAGTTAATTTTCTGATAGACACTTTCCTAAAGTTTGATTAATAATCGTTGTTGTTTGTTTGGGTGCTGCTACTTGCCTCTCCAGTACTCCTGAGTGGATGGTTGGTGTTAAAGGGGCTGTGCAAGAATGTGTGTATATGTGTATGACGGGGGGGGGGTTGTAAACTTACATACTTAAGGACTGGACTGAAGTTTGACATCACCTGCAGCCAATCACGGGGTGTGGCAGTGGCCAGTTCCCTTTACATCATGTCACATGATGCAAGGCTATCCAGTCACCAGTGATTGGCTGCAGGACATGTCAAACCAGATGTTTTAACAGGACGGGCAAAGAAGGAGCAGGGCCCATAGTTGGAAGTCAGATAAGTAAGCTTCCCTTTATAGGTCTGGCCAAGTGAGGGAGGTTATATCAGATCAGCTGTTTGAAGAGAAGGCCTTGCTCCTACGAGCGCTGCCTTTTCTTCATTGTTTATTGCTCACTGTCGCATCTGCAGCAGTGAACAGGTAAAATTACACCCAAGCCGTCCCATTCACTTCTATGGGATGGCTCCTTCCATTCAAGTGTATAGTTGAGAGCGATTGTATAGAGGTGAATGGGACGGCCTAGGTGAAATTACACCTGCTCACCGCTGCGGTCACGATGGCAAGCAGGTAAACAATGAATAGAAGGCAGCACTCGTAGGAGCACGGCCTTCTCTTCAAACAGCTGATCGGCAGGGGTGCAAGTAGTCAGACCCCTGCTGATCTGATATTTATGACCTATCGAGAGGAGTTAGCTTGTTTTAATTATTTTTCCTTTTTATACTGTTTGAATTTCTACGCTGGGTCTTACATATTGTGATTTTTGAAATGGACAGAACTCTAGTTATTGCTTGATGAGAAATATTTAAGATGCATGCACCCTCGTCTGTTTTACAGTTAACTCCTTTATTAGCTTTATGTGATTGATACGGTTATTTATGTACTGCTTCTTTACTTCCATGCGGTTGGTTAGTAAACTATTTTCTTAAATAAAAAAAAAAAAACATAGAAATAAAATTCCATTTTGCTGTTATAGCATTTTGGCATTACAGCTTCTCTCCTTGTGAATTGTCTCATGCATAACAAGATCTGATTTCTTTGTAAAACACTTCCCACATTCTGAACATAAATACAGCTTCTCTCCTGTGTCACTTCTCTTAGGCCTAATAATATTCAATTTTTGTGCAAAACAAATCCCACATTCTGAACATGAATACGGTTTCTTTCCTGTGTGAATTCTCTCATGTGTAACAAGACTTGATTTACCTGCAAAACATTTCCCACATTCTCAACATAAATATGGTGTCTCTCCTGTGTGAATTCTCTCATTTCTAACAAGATACGATTCATCTGCAAAACACTTCCCACATTCTGAACATTAAAATGTTTTCTGTCCTGTGTGGCTTCTCTCATGTATAACAAGAGAGGCTTTATTAGTAAACCATTTTCCACATTCTGAACATGAATACGGTTTCACTCCTGTGTGAATTATCTTATGTGTAACAAGACATGAATTATCTGCAAAACATTTCCCACATTCTGAACATGAATATGGTTTCTCTCTTCTTACCTTGTGATATAAGTGTCACGTTCGGGTGTGGGAGGGAAACACCACACCGAACATAGGAGGAAAAGGGGTGAGGGAATAAGGCCTGGAAACTAGGGAAATGAGATGGACACCTCCCAGTAAAACCCTAATCAAAGTCCTGACTAACTACCAGTATGAACAGACCCCAGAGGTAGGTGAGTTCATACACAGGAATACCTAATATCCTAACTCACCCTATAGGACCCTGGTACTAATGTCAGGACTGAGACAACCTGTTCCTCCAAAAGGAAGGACAAACAGGAGTCTCCCTCAGGCCTTAATACAAAAGACAGGGAAATGCAAGGCACATAACTCAAACAAAATATAAAAGAGGAAAGGAAAGACTTAACTTCAAAGGAGCAATGGAAGATCCACAAACCAGCTATCCAAAACGGAAACTGAAGCCATAAACTGCACAGCATAGTGGGAGAAGCAACTATAATTAAGGAAGGTTAAATGACCACAATAGCAACACCTAAGGCAAGGGGTGTGGCCATTACCAGAAACAATACAGATGCCTATTGATCCACAAGGAAACCTGTCAGATCAAACCATGTGTTGCTAGTCTCACTGACATTCTGCCACCTGTCACAGAAATGTCCGTGACAATAAGAAGCTGGTGCTCCTCCATTACATGTCACTGCACACACGTGTATACACTGCACAGAACAAGTCTTACCTTGTGATATAAGAGGCTTGAGCTCCTCCATTACATGTCACTGCACACACGTGTATACACTGCACATTCCGTCAGCTGCTAATACTGTAGGAGCACTGCACATGTCAAGCTTGGCTTCAGCTAGCTCTGTGCAAGCAACTCTCGTATGGCATTTTTTTCTCCACAAGGCCAGCACAGAAAACCACAGCCATGTGCAAAATCTGCAGGATTAAAATAAGCCATGGGTGTTCAAACACAAACATAAGTACCAGAGCTCTACTGCAGCACATGAGGTGACATCACCGGATTCTTTGGGAAAAGAACTGGCCAGCATTCCCAATCAGAACAAGTCTGTCCTATGGAAGAGACTTGGTTACGAGAGCTAGTGGCAGTCGCCTCTAATAGCATAAAGTACCTAGGCATTCTTATAGGAAAAACCTGAGATTCCATATACCATCTCAACTATCCCCCTCTGTTTCAACGATGTTGTCAGAATTAGACATATGGATGCAATTACCTATTTTTCTGTCGGGACGCTGTAATCTGATTAAGATGGTTAGCTTGGAAGGCTCATTTACTCTATGCAGACTATACCTTTATTGATCAAACATTCTGATATTTCTACTATAGATACGGCCTTTCGCTCCCTTATATGGAGGGCTGGACGGTCCAGAATCTCATTGGCTAAATTACAACTTATGAAAGAGGATGGAGAGATACATTTCCCAGACATACGAAGATATAACCTAGCTAGCAACCTACGTTATTGCCTAGACTACTCTAAAGAGGCCAGCTTGGTAAAACCTTTGTCACTATCGGCCCTACTACATACTAGATACTCCTGCTTACCCCCTACTATTAAAAAGAGCTTCTTAATTAAGGACACTGTACCCACATGGAAGGCCACCAGAAAACTGTACGATCTACTATTTTAATTGTCCAAACACTTAAGGCCTTGGGGTCACCCGGAATTTCAGGGCCTTCACAACAAACAATTTCAGGAGTGGAGAGCTAAGGGTATAAATAAAGCAAAGGACTTATGGCATGAATTCTGAGAAAAGGTATCTTACCTTCCGGACTTACGTAGAAAATTCACATTGGACCCATCACTCTTTTTAGCACACCTCCAGATATTTATGTTTTTTAAAGCCGAGGCTCCTAGATATCTCGAAGGAGTTTTCACCTACACCATATGACTTACTTATTCAGGAAATTCACCAAATCCCCTTTCTCTGTCTGATCTCACACTCCTACTGAGGAATGCCTCCCCAGGTTATTCCTCGGCCTCTCAGTTCAAATGCTTCAGCAAACAGTTACAGATCCCAGAGTTACATAACAAAATACTCAACGGCTGGGGAAGAATTAGGAAGCCAATACCTAATGAGATATGGAGAGAAACCCAATTTAAAATAATACATAGGGCAATATATGGTTTCTATGACTCTCGCCTTCTGTCGGGGCCAACAGAATTGCTAGCTGCCCTAAATGCCAACAGCCAAACTCAGACCTATACACAGTCTATGGCTGTGTCCATATTCAAAGACGTACTGGGAGGAGTAAAGTCCTTGGCTGCCAAACTTATGAATGTATGTATTATATTATCACCAGAGCTTGTTTTGTTCTATTGGACCATGAGGAAAAACCAATCCCCCAGATATTTATGTGTCTCTTAGCAGCAAAGAGGTGTTTATTGCAAGGGTGGCTAAACTTACAATCACTACTCCTTCTATGATTTTGCAGCAAATAAAATACAGCTTGGGATGGAACTGTTGGGGTTAGAACATTCCAAGAAATTTGATAGGGAACCTAATGAAAAAATGGAAGAGATTCATATGTTGGCTCTAGAGGAACTAAAGCTCCTAGTTATACTTTCTGTACTACTACATGGTTCTTTAGGGCGGTTAAAAGGCACTTTAGGACGTTAAGAGGTGGCAGATAGAA